>NC_134268.1:151604675-151729971 GCF_031893055.1 Leptodactylus fuscus
GGAGACAAATTTCACTCCATCAGTAAGTATGGTACACAACGTCTCATCCTGATATAATATACCCATATTTCTGCGTATTATATTCATTACTTCCTTGTAGTCTGTGCTGAATCTAGTAGAGAAATAAAGGTTAAAACCTTTTTGTGTGGTAGTTTTCGGTTTGTTTTTGTTCTTATTAGAGGATAGCAGCATTGCCCTATCAGTCCCCTCTACTATTTTCCTCGCTCTGTTTAATGACCAGCTGGAATATCCTCTTTCCTTCAAACGTTTAAAAATCTGCTCAGACTGTGACTTGTATATATCATCCCTGCTGCAAGCTCTTTTGAGTCTCATCATCTCCCCCACTGGTAATGCTCGAATAGTATGGGCTGGGTGAGAACTATCTGCATGCAACAATGTGTTACCTGATTGACTTTTGCGAAAAAGGCTAGTGTGAACTACACCCTCTTCAGCATTTCCCGAAAGGGTAACATCTAGAAAATCAATAGTGATTCTGTCAAATCTATATGTGAATTTGAGGTTAAATTGGTTCACATTTATATAATCCACGAAATCAATAATTTCTCTATCCTCCCCCTTCCAAACAAGCAATAAATCATCAATGTATCTTCCATACCAGCTAATATTGTCCCGAAAGGGATTGCTGGCATGGAAGATACATTTGCTTTCCCACCATGCCATGACAAGATTAGCCAGTGAGGGCGAGAACCTCGCCCCCATTGGCACTCCGCAGACTTGGAGATAGTACCTGTTGTTGAACATAAAATAATTATGTTGCAGTAGATAATTCACAGTCTCAACTATAAAGTCACACCTTTCATTAGTAAAATCCGAAAATCTTTTCAAATGGTCCATTAACGCTAAGAGTGCTATGTCATGTGGTATTGAGGGGTATAAAGAGGAAACATCACAAGTGACCCATGCATAATCCCCCCTCCACTCAAACCCACTGAAAATCCTAAGAATTTCTTTCGAGTCCCTGACATATCCCGGTATACGGGTGACCAACGGTTGTAATATTTGGTCAATCCAATCGCAAAGATTTTCATTCAGGGACCCTATCCCAGAAACAATGGGCCTGAGTGGAGGGGGGAACACATCTTTGTGCACCTTGGGCAAACCGTGCATTATTGGAGTCACCGGATGTGTAGGGATCAAAAATTTTTCATCTTTTTCACAAAAAATACCCAATCTAATACCCTCTATAACAAGCTTACGTAGGGATAATATACTATATGTCAGTGGCAGGACTTGAAGGTATTTGTAACCCCAATATATTCTTGGAATTCCCAGTCAGACAATGGCACTATATGGCAGTGGCAGGACTTGAAGGTATTTGTAACCCCAATATATTCTTGGAATTCCCAGTCAGACAATGGCACTATATGGCAGTGGCAGGACTTGAAGGTATTTGTAACCCCAATATATTATTGGAATTCCCAGTCAGACAATGGCACTATATGGCAGTGGCAGGACTTGAAGGTATTTGTAACCCCAATATATTCTTGGAATTCCCAGTCAGACAATGGCACTATATGGCAGTGGCAGGACTTGAAGGTATTTGTAACCCCAATATATTATTGGAATTCCCAGTCAGACAATGGCACTGTATGGCAGTATCAAGAAATGAGGGTATTTGTAACCCCAATATATTCTTGGAATTCCTAGTCAGACAATGGCACTATATGGCAGTGGCAGGACTTGAAGGTATTTGTAACCCCAATATATTCTTGGAATTCCCAGTCAGAAACTGGCACTATATGTCAGTGGCAGGACTTGAAGGTATTTGTAACCCCAATATATTCTTGGAATTCCCAGTCAGACAATGGCACTATATGGCAGTGGCAGGACTTGAAGGTATTTGTAACCCCAATATATTCTTGGAATTCCCAGTCAGACAATGGCACTATATGTCAGTGGCAGGACTTGAAGGTATTTGTAACCCCAATATATTATTGGAATTCCCAGTCAGACAATGGCACTATATGGCAGTAGCAAGAAATGAGGGTATTTGTAACCCCAATATATTCTTGGAATTCCCAGTCAGACAATGGCACTATATGGCAGTGGCAGGACTTGAAGGTATTTGTAACCCCAATATATTCTTGGAATTCCCAGTCAGACAATGGCACTATATGGCAGTGGCAGGACTTGAAGGTATTTGTAACCCCAATATATTCTTGGAATTCCCAGTCAGACAATGGCACTATATGGCAGTAGCAAGAAATGAGGGTATTTGTAACCCCAATATATTCTTGGAATTCCCAGTCAGACAATGGCACTATATGGCAGTGGCAGGACTTGAAGGTATTTGTAACCCCAATATATTCTTGGAATTCCCAGTCAGACAATGGCACTATATGGCAGTAGCAAGAAATGAGGGTATTTGTAACCCCAATATATTCTTTGAATTCCCAGTCAGAAACTGGCACTATATGTCAGTGGCAGAACTTGAAGGTATTTGTAACCCCAATATAATGTTGGAATTCCCAGTCAGACAATGGCACTATATGGCAGTGGCAGGACTTGAAGGTATTTGTAACCCCAATATATTCTTGGAATTCCCAGTCAGACAATGGCACTATATGTCAGTGGCAGGACTTGAAGGTATTTGTAACCCCAATATATTATTGGAATTCCCAGTCAGACAATGGCACTATATGGCAGGAGCAAGAAATGAGGGTATTTGTAACCCCAATATATTCTTGGAATTCCCAGTCAGACAATGGCACTATATGGCAGTGGCAGGACTTGAAGGTATTTGTAACCCCAATATATTCTTGGAATTCCCAGTCAGACAATGGCACTATATGGCAGTGGCAGGACTTGAAGGTATTTGTAACCCCAATATATTCTTGGAATTCCCAGTCAGACAATGGCACTATATGGCAGTGGCAGGACTTGAAGGTATTTGTAACCCCAATATATTATTGGAATTCCCAGTCAGACAATGGCACTGTATGGCAGTATCAAGAAATGAGGGTATTTGTAACCCCAATATATTCTTGGAATTCCTAGTCAGACAATGGCACTATATGGCAGTGGCAGGACTTGAAGGTATTTGTAACCCCAATATATTCTTGGAATTCCCAGTCAGAAACTGGCACTATATGTCAGTGGCAGGACTTGAAGGTATTTGTAACCCCAATATATTCTTGGAATTCCCAGTCAGACAATGGCACTATATGGCAGTGGCAGGACTTGAAGGTATTTGTAACCCCAATATATTCTTGGAATTCCCAGTCAGACAATGGCACTATATGTCAGTGGCAGGACTTGAAGGTATTTGTAACCCCAATATATTATTGGAATTCCCAGTCAGACAATGGCACTATATGGCAGTAGCAAGAAATGAGGGTATTTGTAACCCCAATATATTCTTGGAATTCCCAGTCAGACAATGGCACTATATGGCAGTGGCAGGACTTGAAGGTATTTGTAACCCCAATATATTCTTGGAATTCCCAGTCAGACAATGGCACTATATGGCAGTGGCAGGACTTGAAGGTATTTGTAACCCCAATATATTCTTGGAATTCCCAGTCAGACAATGGCACTATATGGCAGTAGCAAGAAATGAGGGTATTTGTAACCCCAATATATTCTTGGAATTCCCAGTCAGACAATGGCACTATATGGCAGTGGCAGGACTTGAAGGTATTTGTAACCCCAATATATTCTTGGAATTCCCAGTCAGACAATGGCACTATATGGCAGTAGCAAGAAATGAGGGTATTTGTAACCCCAATATATTCTTTGAATTCCCAGTCAGAAACTGGCACTATATGTCAGTGGCAGAACTTGAAGGTATTTGTAACCCCAATATAATGTTGGAATTCCCAGTCAGACAATGGCACTATATGGCAGTGGCAGGACTTGAAGGTATTTGTAACCCCAATATATTCTTGGAATTCCCAGTCAGACAATGGCACTATATGTCAGTGGCAGGACTTGAAGGTATTTGTAACCCCAATATATTATTGGAATTCCCAGTCAGACAATGGCACTATATGGCAGGAGCAAGAAATGAGGGTATTTGTAACCCCAATATATTCTTGGAATTCCCAGTCAGAAACTGGCACTATATGGCAGTAGCAAGAAATGAGGGTATTTGTAACCCCAATATATTCTTTGAATTTCCAGTCAGAAACTGGCACTATATGTCAGTGGCAGAACTATTGCTAGGGGACTTGCAGGGTTTTTCTGGGGTGAAGGTGGGGGGGCACACCGTTGGAACGGGGATCGGGGGTGTATATATAGGGTATACAGGAATACACTGTCAGTGTATTCCATTCAGGATCCGGGGAAAGCTGGGTTGCGGCGATTGAGCCCGTCAGTGCCACATTACACTGATAAGCTTCTCCCTGGAATTTAGCTCTTACAAGAGCTGTTGGTTGTCTTCTCCTTCCTATCCTAGCCTGTCCCTTCCTACCCAGAATCTGATCCCTAGCTAAGTGGACTGAAGCCTCCGTTCTCGGTGAATTGCAAGCTCAGAATGACGCGAACCTGGGCAGCGCTGTTCTTTTAAATTAGAGGTCACATGTTTTCGGCAGCCAATGGGTTTTTCCTACTTTTTTCAACGTCACCGGTGTCGTAGTTCCTGTCCCACCTACCCTGCGCTGTTATTGGAGCAAAAATGGCGCTAGGGAAGGTGAGAGGGGAATTGAGTAATGGCGCACTTTACCACGCGGTGTTCGATTTGAATCGAACATGCCGAACAGCCTAATATCCGATCGAACATGAGTTCGATAGAACACTGTTCGCTCATCTCTAGTAATGAGTAGAGATGAGCGAAAAGTGTTCTATCGAACACATGTTCGATCGGATATCAGGCTGTTCGAGATGTTCGATTCCATACGGACACCACGTGGCAAACTCCAAAAAAATTCGATTCCCCTCCCACCTTCCCTGGCGCTTTTTTTGCACCAATAACAGCGCAGGGGAGGTGGGACAGGAACTACGACAACGGGGGCATTGAAAAAAATCGGAAAAAGTCATTGGCTGCCGAAATCAGGTGACCTCCATTTTAGACGAATAGTGGATTTCAAATCCGGGTCATATGAGAATATGAACTTTGTGACTATGAGACAGGGATAGCTGTACAGGCAGAGATAGCTAGGGATAACCTTTATTTATGTGGGAGTGTTATTAAAAATAACTTTTTGGGGCTCTATCGGGTGTGTAATTGTGTTTTTTGTGAGATAAACATTTTCCCATAGGAATGCATTGAGCAGCGTTGATTGGCCGAATGAGATATAGAAGACGTGCAGAGACTCAGCAGTGTTGAGCCAGTTCTGCTCAACTACACCGTGTGCCGGTCAGCACTGCTGTGCGAGCTCGGCACACACTCAGCTCTGCATCACCGCTGGCATTGGCCAGCGTTGATTGGCCAGTATACAGAATCAGTATACAGAATCAGCAGAGCTGAGTGTGTGCTGAGCTCGCACAGCAGAGCCGACCGGCACATGGTGTAGTTGAGCAGAACTGGCTCAACACAGTAGAGGTGAGTGTGTGCACTCGCTCAGCTTGTCTGCATCACCGCATACCCATAGGAATGCATTGGCCAGTCTCCAGCCAATCAGCGCTGGCTCTGCCGGAGGAGGCGGAGTCTAAGGTCGGACCTGAATGGAGACTGGTGTGGAGCGATCTTAGACTCCGCCTCCTCCGGCAGAGCCAGCGCTGATTGGCCGAATTCTGAAGACTGGCCAATGCATTCCTATGGGAAAAAGCTTGCAAAAATCGCAAGCTGACAGGGATTTCCATGTAATAAAGTGACTTTTATGCCCCCAGGCATGCTTCCCCTGCTGTCCCAGTGTCATTCCAGGGTGTTGGTATCATTTCCTGGGGTGTCATAGTGGACTTGGTGACCCTCCTGAGACAGATTTGGGTTTCCCCCTTAACGAGTATATGTTCCCCATAGACTATAATGGGGTTCGAAACCTGTTCGAACAGTGAGCGGCTGTTCGAATCAGATTTCGAACTTCGAACATTTGGGTGTTCGCTCATCTCTAGTAATGAGATTCATTTTTGAAGGTGTGTATTGGGGTGAGGGCTTGGACAATAAGACCATTTCGGGTGTCAATCAAATTTGCTTTTTCATCACTCTAGAAATTTGAGTTTCTACACCTGTCCAAAAGGGTCGGAGCAAGTCACATGACCACCAGATGTGTAACATGCTACCCGTCTGTGTCCTACACCTCCAACGCAATTTGGACTCTGCTAGTCCATGGGCATGCAACCATTCAGGGGTTTTGTACCACCTTGCTAGGACCTTAAAGTGAGTCTCTTGCAATCTTACACACCTAGAGAAGCCATGAGAATTTTTCAGAATTAGGTCAGTCTCTGCACTTGTGAATTTTGTGTTTAATTCCTTTTCCCATGAGGAGAGATAAGTGGGTATTAGAGATGAGCGAACAGTAAAATATTCGATGTTCATTATTCGTTACGAATGGCATCTCAATATTCGACTATTCGAACGAATATCGAACCCCATTATAGTCTATGGGAGAAAATTCTTAGTTTCAGGGGATCCTACCATTCGACTCAGGAGGGTCACCAAGTCCACTATTACACCTCAGCAAATGCAAGTGCTTTTGGCTGTTGGACTGAGTAGAGCCTTTCAAATACAGTGCTTTTGGCCCTTGGCGTGAGCAGAGCCTTTAAAAACCAGTGTTTTTGGCCCTTGGAGTGAGTAGAGCCTTGCACCAGCAGTGTTTTTGGCTGTAGGAGTGAGTAGAGCCTTTCAAATACAGTGCTTTTGGCCCTTTGAGTGAGTGGAGCCTTTAAAATACAGTGCTTTTGGCTGTTGGAGTGAGTAGAGCCTTTCAAATACAGTACTTTCGGCCCTTGGCCTGAGCTTAACCTTTAAAAAGCAGTGTTTTTGGCCCTTGGAGTGAGTAGAGCCTTGCACCAGCAGTGTTTTTGGCTGTAGGAGTGAGTAGAGCCTTTCAAATACAGTGCTTTTGGCCCTTTGAGTGAGTGGAGCCTTTAAAATACAGTGCTTTTGGCTGTTGGAGTGAGTAGAGCCTTTAAAATACAGTGCTTTTGGCCCTTGGCGTGAGTAGAGCCTTTAAAAAGCAGTGCTTTTGGCTGTTGGAGTGAGTAGAGCCTTTAAAATACAGTGCTTTTGGCCCTTTGAGTGAGTGGAGCCTTTAAAATACAGTGCTTTTGGCTGTTGGAGTGAGTAGAGCCTTTCAAATACAGTGCTTTCGGCCCTTGGCCTGAGCTTAGCCTTTAAAAAGCAGTGTTTTTGGCCCTTGGAGTGCGTAGAGCCTTGCACCAGCAGTGTTTTTGGCTGTTAGAGTAAGTAGAGCCTTTAAAATACAGTGCTTTTGGCTGTTGGAGTGAGTAGAGCCTTTAAAATACAGTGCTTTTGGCTGTTGGAGTGAGTAGAGCCTTTAAAATACAGTGCTTTTGGCTGTTGGAGTGAGTAGAGCCTTTAAAATACAGTGCTTTTGGCCCTTGGCGTGAGCAAAGCCTTTAAAAAGCAGTGTTTTTGGCCATTGGAGTTAGTACAGCCTTGCACCAACAGTGCTTTTCGCCCTTGGGGTGAGCAGACCCTTTAAAAAGCAGTGATTTTGGCCCTTTGAGTGAGTGGAGCCTTTAAAATACAGTGCTTTTGGGTGTTGGAGTGAGTAGAGCTTTTAAAATACAGTGCAGTTGGGTGTTGGAGTGAGTAGAGCCTTTAAAATACAGTGCTTTTGGCCCTTGGCGTGAGCAAAGCCTATAAAAAGCAGTATTTTGGGCCCTTGGAGTTAGTAGAGCCTTGAAACAGCCGTGTTTTTGGCTGTCGGAGTGAGTAGAGCCTTTAAAGTACAATGTTTTTGGCCCTTGGAGTGAGTGGAGCCTTTAAAATACAGTGATTTTGGTTGTTGGCATGAGTAGAGCCTTTAAAGTACAGTGGTTTTGGCTGTTGGAGTGAGTAGAGCCTTTAAAATACAGTGCTTTTGGCTGTTGGAATGAGTGGAGCCTTTAAAAAGCAGTGCTTTTGGCCCTTGGAGTGAGTGGAGCCTTTAAAATACAGTGCTTTTGGCTGTTGGAGTGAGAAGAGCCTTTAAAATGCAGTGCTTTTGGCTGTTGGAGTGAGAAGAGCCTTTAAAATGCAGTGCTTTTGGCTGTTGGAGTGAGTGGAGCCATTAAAATTCAGTGCTTTTGGCTGTTGGAGTGAGTAGAGCCTTTAAAATACAGTGCTTTTGGCCCTTGGCTTGAGTAGAGCTTTTAAAAAGCAGTGATTTTGGCCCTTGGAGTGAGTGGAGCCTTTAAAATACAGTGCTTTTGGTTGTTGGAGTGAGTAGAGCCTTTAAAGTACAGTGGTTTTGGCCCTTGGAGTGAGTGGAGCCTTTAAAATACAGTGCTTTTGGCTGTTGGAGTGAGAAGAGCCTTTAAAATGCAGTGCTTTTGGCTGTTGGAGTGAGAAGAGCCATTAAAATTCAGTGCTTTTGGCTGTTGGAGTGAGTAGAGCCTTTAAAATACAGTGCTTTTGGCCCTTGGAGTGAGTAGAGCCTTTAAACTTCAGTGCTTTTGGCTGTTGGAGTGAGTAGAGCCTTTAGAATGCAGTGCTTCAGGGTGTTGGAGTGAGTGAGCCTTTAAAAAGCAGTGCTTTTTGCTGTTTGAGTGAGTAGAGCCTTTAAAATACAGTGCTTTCGGCTGTTGGAGTGAGTGGAGCCTTTAAAATACAGTGCTTTTGGTTGTTGGAGTGAGTGGAGCCTTTAAAATACAGTGCTTTTGGTTGTTGGAGTGAGTGGAGCCTTTAAAATACAGTGCTTTCGGCTGTTGGAGTGAGTGGAGCCTTTAAAATACAGTGCTTTTGGTTGTTGGAGTGAGTGGAGCCTTTAAAGTACAGTGGTTTTGGCTGTTGGAGTGAGTAGAGCCTTTAAACTTCAGTGCTTTTGGCTGTTTGAGTGAGTAGAGCCTTTAGAATGCAGTGCTTCTGGGTGTTGGAGTGAGTGAGCCTTTAAAAAGCAGTGTTTTTGGCACTTAGAGTGAGTAGAGCCTTGCAAAAGCAGTGATTTTGGCTATTGGAGTAGGTAGATCCTTAAAAATACAGTGCTGTTTGAGTGAGTAGAGCCTTTAAAATACAGTGCTTTTGGCTGTTGGAGTGAGTGGAGCCTTTAAAATGCAGTGCTTTTGGCTGTTGGAGTGAGTGGAGCCATTAAAATGCAGTGCTTTTGGCCCTTGGAGTGAGTGGAGCCTTTAAAATACAGTGCTTTTGGTTGTTGGAGTGAGTAGAGCCTTTTAAGTACAGTGGTTTTGGCTGTTGGAGTGAGTAGAGCCTTTATAATACAGTGCTTTTGGCCATTGGCGTGAGCAGAGCCTTAAAAATGCAGTGTTTTTGTCTGTTGGAGTGAGTAGAGCCTTTATAATACTGTGCTTTTGGCTGTTGGAGTGAGTAGACCCTTTAAAATACAGTGCTTTTGGTCCTTGGCTTGAGTAGAGATTTTAAAAAGCAGTGATTTTGGCCCTTGGAGTGAGTGGAGCCTTTAAAATACAGTGCTTTGGGTTGTTGGAGTGAGTGGAGCCTTTCATATGCAGTGCTTTTTGCTGTTTGAGTGAGTAGAGCCTTTAAAATAGAGTGCTTTAGGCTGTTGGATTGAGTGGAGCCATTAAACTTCAGTGCTTTTGGCTGTTGGAGTGAGTGGAGCCTTTAAAATGCAGTGCTTTTGGCTGTTGGAGTGATTGAGCCTTTAAAAAGCAGTGTTTTTGGCACTGAGAGTGAGTAGAGCCTTGCAAAAGCAGTGTTTTTGGCTGTTGGAGTCGGTAGATCCTTAAAAATACAGTGCTTTTTGCTGTTTGAGTGACTAGAGCCTTTAAAATACAGTGCATTTGGCTGTTGGAGTGAGTAGAGCCTTTAAAATGCAGTGCTGTTGGAGTGAGTAGAGCCTTTCAAATGCAGTGCTTTTTGCTGTTTGAGTGAATGAGCCTTTAAAAAGCAGTGTTTTTGGCACTTAGAGTGAGTAGAGCCTTGCAAAAGCAGTGTTTTTGGCTGTTGAAGTAGGTAGATCCTTAAAAATACAATGCTTTTTGCTGTTTGAGTGAGTAGAGCCTTTAAAATACAGTGCTTTTGGCTGTTGGAATGAGTGGAGCCTTTATAATACAATGCTTTTGGCCCTTGTCATGAGTAGAGCCTTTACAAAGCAGTGCTTTTGGCCCTTGGAGTGAGTGGAGCCATTAAAATTCAGTGCGTTTGGCCCTTGGACTGAGTGGAGCCTTTAAAACACATTGCTTTTGGTTGTTGGAGTGAGTAGAGCCTTTAAAATGCAGTGCTTTTGGCTGTTGGAGTGAGTAGAGCCTTTAAAATACAGTGCTTTTGGCTGTTGGAGTGAGTAGAGCCTTTAAAATACAGTGCTTTTGGCCCTTGGAGTGAGTAGAGCCTTTAAACTTCCGTGCTTTTGGCTGTTGGAGTGAGTAGAGCCTTTAGAATGCAGTGCTTCTGGGTGTTGGAGTGAGTGAGCCTTTAAAAAGCAGTGCTTTTTGCTGTTTGAGTGAGTAGAGCCTTTAAAATACAGTGCTTTCGGCTGTTGGAGTGAGTGGAGCCTTTAAAATACAGTGCTTTTGGTTGTTGGAGTGAGTGGAGCCATTAAAATTCAGTGCTTTTGGCTGTTGGAGTGAGTAGAGCCTTTAAAATACAGTGCTTTTGGCTGTTGGAGTGAGTAGAGCCTTTAAACTTCAGTGCTTTTGGCTGTTGTAGTGAGTAGAGCCTTTAAAATACAGTGCTTTCGGCTGTTGGAGTGAGTGGAGCCTATAAAATACAGTGCTTTTGGTTGTTGGAGTGAGTGGAGCCTTTAAAGTACAGTGGTTTTGGCTGTTGGAGTGAGTAGAGCCTTTAGAATGCAGTGCTTCTGGGTGTTGGAGTGAGTGAGCCTTTAAAAAGCAGTGTTTTTGGCACTGAGAGTGAGTAGAGCCTTGCAAAAGCAGTGATTTTGGCTGTTGGAGTTGGTAGATCCTTAAAAATACAGTGCTGTTTGAGTGAGTAGAGCCTTTAAAATACAGTGCTTTTGGCTGTTGGAGTGAGTGGAGCCTTTAAAATGCAGTGCTTTTGGCTGTTGGAGCGAGTGGAGCCATTAAAATGCAGTGCTTTTGGCCCTTGGAGTGAGTGGAACCTTTAAAATACAGTGCTTTTAGTTGTTGGAGTGAGTAGAGCCTTTTAAGTACAGTGGTTTTGGCTGTTGGAGTGAGTAGAGCCTTTATAATACAGTGCTTTTGGCCATTGGCGTGTGCAGAGCCTTTAAAATACAGTGCTTTTGGCTGTTGGAGTGAGTAGAGCCATTAAAATTCAGTGTTTTGGCTGTTGGAGTGAGTATACCCTTTCAAATGCAGTGCTTTTGGCTGTTTGATTGAGTAGAGCCTTTAGAATGCAGTGCTTCTGGGTGTTGGAGTGAGTAGAGCCTTTAAAATACAGTGCTTTTGGCTGTTGGAGTGAGAAGAGCCTTTAAAATGCAGTGCTTTTGGCTGTTGGAGTGAGAAGAGCCTTTAAAATGCAGTGCTTTTGGCTGTTGGAGTGAGTAGAGCCTTTAAAATACAGTGCTTTTGGCCCTTGGCTTGAGTAGAGCTTTTAAAAAGCAGTGATTTTGGCCCTTGGAGTGAGTGAAGCCTTTAAAATACAGTGCTTTTGGTTGTTGGAGTGAGTAGAGCCTTTAAAGTACAGTGGTTTTGGCCCTCGGAGTGAGTGGAGCCTTTAAAATACAGTGATTTTGGTTGTTGGCGTGAGTAGAGCCTTTAAAGTACTGTGGTTTTGGCTGTTGGAGTGAGTAGAGCCTTTAAAATACAGTGCTTTTGGCTGTTGGAATGAGTGGAGCCTTTAAAAAGCAGTGCTTTTGGCCCTTGGAGTGAGTGGAGCCTTTAAAAAGCAGTGCTTTTGGCCCTTGGAGTGAGTGGAGCCTTTAAAATACAGTGCTTTTGGCTGTTGGAGTGAGAAGAGCCTGTAAAATGCAGTGCTTTTGGCTGTTGGAGTGAGTGGAGCCATTAAAATTCAGTGCTTTTGGCTGTTGGAGTGAGTAGAGCCTTTAAAATACAGTGCTTTTGGCCCTTGGAGTGAGTAGAGCCTTTAGAATGCAGTGCTTCTGAGTGTTGGAGTGCGTGAGCCTTTAAAAAGCAGTGCTTTTTGCTGTTTGAGTGAGTAGAGCCTTTAAAATACAGTGCTTTCGGCTGTTGGAGTGAGTGGAGCCTACAGTGCTTTTGGTTGTTGGAGTGAGTAGAGCCTTTTAAGTACAGTGGTTGTGGCTGTTGGAGTGAGTAGAGCCTTTAAAATACAGTGCTTTTGGCCATTGGCGTGAGCAGAGCCTTAAAAATGCAGTGTTTTTGGCCGTTGGAGTGAGTAGAGCCTTTATAATACTGTGCTTTTGGCTGTTGGAGTGAGTAGACCCTTTAAAATACAGTGCTTTTGGCCCTTGGCTTGAGTAGAGCTTTTAAAAAGCAGTGCTTTTGGCCCTTGGAGTGAGTGGAGCCTTTAAAATAGAAGTGCTTTGGGCTGTTGGAGTGAGTAGACCCTTTAAAATTCAGTGCTTTTGGCTGTTGGAGTGAGTAGAGCCTTTAAAATACAGTGCTTTTGGCCCTTGGCATGAGCAAAGCCTATAAAAAGCTGTGTTTTTGGCTGTTGGAGTGAGTAGAGCCTTTAAAATACAGTGCTTTTGGCTGTTGGAGTGAATAGACCCTTTAAAATTCAGTGCTTTTGGCTGTTGGAGTGAGTAGAGCCTTTAAAATACAGTGCTTTTGGCCAATGGCGTGAGCAGAGACTTAAAAATGCAGTGTTTTTGGCCGTTGGAGTGAGTAGAGCCTTTAAAATACAGTGCTTTTGGCTGTTGGAATGAGTAGAGCCTTTATAATACAGTGCTTTTGGCTGTTGGAGTGAGTAGACCCTTTAAAATACAGTGCTTTTGGCCCTTGGCTTGAGTAGAGCTTTTAAAAAGCAGTGCTTTTGGCCCTTGGAGTGAGTGGAGCCTTTAAAATACAGTGCTTTGGGTTGTTGGAGTGAGTAGAGCCTTTAAAGTACAGTGGTTTTGGCCCTTGGAGTGAGTGTAGCCTTTAAAATACAGTGATTTTGGTTGTTGGTGTGAGTAGAGCCTTTAAAATACAGTGCTTTTGGATGTTGGAATGAGTGGAGCCTTTAAAAAGCAGTGCTTTTGGCCCTTGGAGTGAGTGGAGCCTTTAAAATACAGTGCTTTTGGCTGTTGGAGTGAGTAGAGCCTTTAAACTTCCGTGCTTTTGGCTGTTGGAGTGAGTAGAGCCTTTAGAATGCAGTGCTTCTGGGTGTTGGAGTGAGTGAGCCTTTAAAAAGCAGTGCTTTTTGCTGTTTGAGTAAGTAGAGCCTTTAAAATACAGTGCTTTCGGCTGTTGGAGTGAGTGGAGCCTTTAAAATACAGTGCTTTTGGTTGTTGGAGTGAGTGGAGCCATTAAAATTCAGTGCTTTTGGCTGTTGGAGTGAGTAGAGCCTTTAAAATACAGTGCTTTTGGCTGTTGGAGTGAGTAGAGCCTTTAGAATGCAGTGCTTCTGGGTGTTGGAGTGAGTGAGCCTTTAAAAAGCAGTGCTTTTTGCTGTTTGAGTGAGTAGAGCCTTTAAAATACAGTGCTTTCGGCTGTTGGAGTGAGTGGAGCCTTTAAAATACAGTGCTTTTGGTTGTTGGAGTGAGTGGAGCCATTAAAATTCAGTGCTTTTGGCTGTTGGAGTGAGTAGAGCCTTTAAAATACAGTGCTTTTGGCTGTTGGAGTGAGTAGAGCCTTTAAACTTCAGTGCTTTTGGCTGTTGTAGTGAGTAGAGCCTTTAAAATACAGTGCTTTCGGCTGTTGGAGTGAGTGGAGCCTATAAAATACAGTGCTTTTGGTTGTTGGAGTGAGTGGAGCCTTTAAAGTACAGTGGTTTTGGCTGTTGGAGTGAGTAGAGCCTTTAGAATGCAGTGCTTCTGGGTGTTGGAGTGAGTGAGCCTTTAAAAAGCAGTGTTTTTGGCACTGAGAGTGAGTAGAGCCTTGCAAAAGCAGTGATTTTGGCTGTTGGAGTTGGTAGATCCTTAAAAATACAGTGCTGTTTGAGTGAGTAGAGCCTTTAAAATACAGTGCTTTTGGCTGTTGGAGTGAGTGGAGCCTTTAAAATGCAGTGCTTTTGGCTGTTGGAGCGAGTGGAGCCATTAAAATGCAGTGCTTTTGGCCCTTGGAGTGAGTGGAACCTTTAAAATACAGTGCTTTTAGTTGTTGGAGTGAGTAGAGCCTTTTAAGTACAGTGGTTTTGGCTGTTGGAGTGAGTAGAGCCTTTATAATACAGTGCTTTTGGCCATTGGCGTGTGCAGAGCCTTTAAAATACAGTGCTTTTGGCTGTTGGAGTGAGTAGAGCCATTAAAATTCAGTGTTTTGGCTGTTGGAGTGAGTATACCCTTTCAAATGCAGTGCTTTTGGCTGTTTGATTGAGTAGAGCCTTTAGAATGCAGTGCTTCTGGGTGTTGGAGTGAGTAGAGCCTTTAAAATACAGTGCTTTTGGCTGTTGGAGTGAGAAGAGCCTTTAAAATGCAGTGCTTTTGGCTGTTGGAGTGAGAAGAGCCTTTAAAATGCAGTGCTTTTGGCTGTTGGAGTGAGTAGAGCCTTTAAAATACAGTGCTTTTGGCCCTTGGCTTGAGTAGAGCTTTTAAAAAGCAGTGATTTTGGCCCTTGGAGTGAGTGAAGCCTTTAAAATACAGTGCTTTTGGTTGTTGGAGTGAGTAGAGCCTTTAAAGTACAGTGGTTTTGGCCCTCGGAGTGAGTGGAGCCTTTAAAATACAGTGATTTTGGTTGTTGGCGTGAGTAGAGCCTTTAAAGTACTGTGGTTTTGGCTGTTGGAGTGAGTAGAGCCTTTAAAATACAGTGCTTTTGGCTGTTGGAATGAGTGGAGCCTTTAAAAAGCAGTGCTTTTGGCCCTTGGAGTGAGTGGAGCCTTTAAAAAGCAGTGCTTTTGGCCCTTGGAGTGAGTGGAGCCTTTAAAATACAGTGCTTTTGGCTGTTGGAGTGAGAAGAGCCTGTAAAATGCAGTGCTTTTGGCTGTTGGAGTGAGTGGAGCCATTAAAATTCAGTGCTTTTGGCTGTTGGAGTGAGTAGAGCCTTTAAAATACAGTGCTTTTGGCCCTTGGAGTGAGTAGAGCCTTTAGAATGCAGTGCTTCTGAGTGTTGGAGTGCGTGAGCCTTTAAAAAGCAGTGCTTTTTGCTGTTTGAGTGAGTAGAGCCTTTAAAATACAGTGCTTTCGGCTGTTGGAGTGAGTGGAGCCTACAGTGCTTTTGGTTGTTGGAGTGAGTAGAGCCTTTTAAGTACAGTGGTTGTGGCTGTTGGAGTGAGTAGAGCCTTTAAAATACAGTGCTTTTGGCCATTGGCGTGAGCAGAGCCTTAAAAATGCAGTGTTTTTGGCCGTTGGAGTGAGTAGAGCCTTTATAATACTGTGCTTTTGGCTGTTGGAGTGAGTAGACCCTTTAAAATACAGTGCTTTTGGCCCTTGGCTTGAGTAGAGCTTTTAAAAAGCAGTGCTTTTGGCCCTTGGAGTGAGTGGAGCCTTTAAAATAGAAGTGCTTTGGGCTGTTGGAGTGAGTAGACCCTTTAAAATTCAGTGCTTTTGGCTGTTGGAGTGAGTAGAGCCTTTAAAATACAGTGCTTTTGGCCCTTGGCATGAGCAAAGCCTATAAAAAGCTGTGTTTTTGGCTGTTGGAGTGAGTAGAGCCTTTAAAATACAGTGCTTTTGGCTGTTGGAGTGAATAGACCCTTTAAAATTCAGTGCTTTTGGCTGTTGGAGTGAGTAGAGCCTTTAAAATACAGTGCTTTTGGCCAATGGCGTGAGCAGAGACTTAAAAATGCAGTGTTTTTGGCCGTTGGAGTGAGTAGAGCCTTTAAAATACAGTGCTTTTGGCTGTTGGAATGAGTAGAGCCTTTATAATACAGTGCTTTTGGCTGTTGGAGTGAGTAGACCCTTTAAAATACAGTGCTTTTGGCCCTTGGCTTGAGTAGAGCTTTTAAAAAGCAGTGCTTTTGGCCCTTGGAGTGAGTGGAGCCTTTAAAATACAGTGCTTTGGGTTGTTGGAGTGAGTAGAGCCTTTAAAGTACAGTGGTTTTGGCCCTTGGAGTGAGTGTAGCCTTTAAAATACAGTGATTTTGGTTGTTGGTGTGAGTAGAGCCTTTAAAATACAGTGCTTTTGGATGTTGGAATGAGTGGAGCCTTTAAAAAGCAGTGCTTTTGGCCCTTGGAGTGAGTGGAGCCTTTAAAATACAGTGCTTTTGGCTGTTGGAGTGAGTAGAGCCTTTAAACTTCCGTGCTTTTGGCTGTTGGAGTGAGTAGAGCCTTTAGAATGCAGTGCTTCTGGGTGTTGGAGTGAGTGAGCCTTTAAAAAGCAGTGCTTTTTGCTGTTTGAGTAAGTAGAGCCTTTAAAATACAGTGCTTTCGGCTGTTGGAGTGAGTGGAGCCTTTAAAATACAGTGCTTTTGGTTGTTGGAGTGAGTGGAGCCATTAAAATTCAGTGCTTTTGGCTGTTGGAGTGAGTAGAGCCTTTAAAATACAGTGCTTTTGGCTGTTGGAGTGAGTAGAGCCTTTAGAATGCAGTGCTTCTGGGTGTTGGAGTGAGTGAGCCTTTAAAAAGCAGTGCTTTTTGCTGTTTGAGTGAGTAGAGCCTTTAAAATACAGTGCTTTCGGCTGTTGGAGTGAGTGGAGCCTTTAAAATACAGTGCTTTTGGTTGTTGGAGTGAGTGGAGCCATTAAAATTCAGTGCTTTTGGCTGTTGGAGTGAGTAGAGCCTTTAAAATACAGTGCTTTTGGCTGTTGGAGTGAGTAGAGCCTTTAAACTTCAGTGCTTTTGGCTGTTGTAGTGAGTAGAGCCTTTAAAATACAGTGCTTTCGGCTGTTGGAGTGAGTGGAGCCTATAAAATACAGTGCTTTTGGTTGTTGGAGTGAGTGGAGCCTTTAAAGTACAGTGGTTTTGGCTGTTGGAGTGAGTAGAGCCTTTAGAATGCAGTGCTTCTGGGTGTTGGAGTGAGTGAGCCTTTAAAAAGCAGTGTTTTTGGCACTGAGAGTGAGTAGAGCCTTGCAAAAGCAGTGATTTTGGCTGTTGGAGTTGGTAGATCCTTAAAAATACAGTGCTGTTTGAGTGAGTAGAGCCTTTAAAATACAGTGCTTTTGGCTGTTGGAGTGAGTGGAGCCTTTAAAATGCAGTGCTTTTGGCTGTTGGAGCGAGTGGAGCCATTAAAATGCAGTGCTTTTGGCCCTTGGAGTGAGTGGAACCTTTAAAATACAGTGCTTTTAGTTGTTGGAGTGAGTAGAGCCTTTTAAGTACAGTGGTTTTGGCTGTTGGAGTGAGTAGAGCCTTTATAATACAGTGCTTTTGGCCATTGGCGTGTGCAGAGCCTTTAAAATACAGTGCTTTTGGCTGTTGGAGTGAGTAGAGCCATTAAAATTCAGTGTTTTGGCTGTTGGAGTGAGTATACCCTTTCAAATGCAGTGCTTTTGGCTGTTTGATTGAGTAGAGCCTTTAGAATGCAGTGCTTCTGGGTGTTGGAGTGAGTAGAGCCTTTAAAATACAGTGCTTTTGGCTGTTGGAGTGAGAAGAGCCTTTAAAATGCAGTGCTTTTGGCTGTTGGAGTGAGAAGAGCCTTTAAAATGCAGTGCTTTTGGCTGTTGGAGTGAGTAGAGCCTTTAAAATACAGTGCTTTTGGCCCTTGGCTTTAGTAGAGCTTTTAAAAAGCAGTGATTTTGGCCCTTGGAGTGAGTGAAGCCTTTAAAATACAGTGCTTTTGGTTGTTGGAGTGAGTAGAGCCTTTAAAGTACAGTGGTTTTGGCCCTCGGAGTGAGTGGAGCCTTTAAAATACAGTGATTTTGGTTGTTGGCGTGAGTAGAGCCTTTAAAGTACTGTGGTTTTGGCTGTTGGAGTGAGTAGAGCCTTTAAAATACAGTGCTTTTGGCTGTTGGAATGAGTGGAGCCTTTAAAAAGCAGTGCTTTTGGCCCTTGGAGTGAGTGGAGCCTTTAAAAAGCAGTGCTTTTGGCCCTTGGAGTGAGTGGAGCCTTTAAAATACAGTGCTTTTGGCTGTTGGAGTGAGAAGAGCCTGTAAAATGCAGTGCTTTTGGCTGTTGGAGTGAGTGGAGCCATTAAAATTCAGTGCTTTTGGCTGTTGGAGTGAGTAGAGCCTTTAAAATACAGTGCTTTTGGCCCTTGGAGTGAGTAGAGCCTTTAGAATGCAGTGCTTCTGAGTGTTGGAGTGCGTGAGCCTTTAAAAAGCAGTGCTTTTTGCTGTTTGAGTGAGTAGAGCCTTTAAAATACAGTGCTTTCGGCTGTTGGAGTGAGTGGAGCCTACAGTGCTTTTGGTTGTTGGAGTGAGTAGAGCCTTTTAAGTACAGTGGTTGTGGCTGTTGGAGTGAGTAGAGCCTTTAAAATACAGTGCTTTTGGCCATTGGCGTGAGCAGAGCCTTAAAAATGCAGTGTTTTTGGCCGTTGGAGTGAGTAGAGCCTTTATAATACTGTGCTTTTGGCTGTTGGAGTGAGTAGACCCTTTAAAATACAGTGCTTTTGGCCCTTGGCTTGAGTAGAGCTTTTAAAAAGCAGTGCTTTTGGCCCTTGGAGTGAGTGGAGCCTTTAAAATAGAAGTGCTTTGGGCTGTTGGAGTGAGTAGACCCTTTAAAATTCAGTGCTTTTGGCTGTTGGAGTGAGTAGAGCCTTTAAAATACAGTGCTTTTGGCCCTTGGCATGAGCAAAGCCTATAAAAAGCTGTGTTTTTGGCTGTTGGAGTGAGTAGAGCCTTTAAAATACAGTGCTTTTGGCTGTTGGAGTGAGTAGACCCTTTAAAATTCAGTGCTTTTGGCTGTTGGAGTGAGTAGAGCCTTTAAAATACAGTGCTTTTGGCCAATGGCGTGAGCAGAGACTTAAAAATGCAGTGTTTTTGGCCGTTGGAGTGAGTAGAGCCTTTAAAATACAGTGCTTTTGGCTGTTGGAATGAGTAGAGCCTTTATAATACAGTGCTTTTGGCTGTTGGAGTGAGTAGACCCTTTAAAATACAGTGCTTTTGGCCCTTGGCTTGAGTAGAGCTTTTAAAAAGCAGTGCTTTTGGCCCTTGGAGTGAGTGGAGCCTTTAAAATACAGTGCTTTGGGTTGTTGGAGTGAGTAGAGCCTTTAAAGTACAGTGGTTTTGGCCCTTGGAGTGAGTGTAGCCTTTAAAATACAGTGATTTTGGTTGTTGGTGTGAGTAGAGCCTTTAAAATACAGTGCTTTTGGATGTTGGAATGAGTGGAGCCTTTAAAAAGCAGTGCTTTTGGCCCTTGGAGTGAGTGGAGCCTTTAAAATACAGTGCTTTTGGCTGTTGGAGTGAGAAGAGCCTTTAAAATGCAGTGCTTTTGGCTGTTGGAGTGAGTAGAGCCTTAAAAATGCAGTTCTTTTGGCTGTTGGAGTAGGTAGATCCTTTAAAATACAGTGATTTTGGCCCTTGGAGTGAGTAGAGCCTTTAAACTTCAGTGCTTTTGGCTGTTGGAGTGAGTAGAGCCTTTAGAATGCAGTGCTTCTGGGTGTTGGAGTGAGTGAGCCTTTAAAAAGCAGTGCTTTTTGCTGTTGGAGTGAGTAGAGCCTTTAGAATGCAGTGCTTTTGGCTGTTGGAGTGAGTGGAGCCATTAAAATTCAGTGCTTTTGGCTGTTGGAGTGAGTAGAGCCTTTAAAATACAGTGCTTTTGGCTGTTGGAGTGAGTAGAGCCTTTAAACTTCAGTGCTTTTGGCTGTTGGAGTGAGTAGAGCCTTTAAAATACAGTGCTTTTGGTTGTTGGAGTGAGTAGAGCCTTTAAAGTACAATGTTTTTGGCCCTTGGAGTGAGTGGAGCCTTTAAAATACAGTGATTTTGGTTGTTGGCATGAGTAGAGCCTTTAAAGTACAGTGGTTTTGGCTGTTGGAGTGAGTAGAGCCTTTAAAATACAGTGCTTTTGGCTGTTGGAATGAGTGGAGCCTTTAAAAAGCAGTGCTTTTGGCCCTTGGAGTGAGTGGAGCCTTTAAAATACAGTGCTTTTGGCTGTTGGAGTGAGAAGAGCCTTTAAAATGCAGTGCTTTTGGCTGTTGGAGTGAGAAGAGCCTTTAAAATGCAGTGCTTTTGGCTGTTGGAGTGAGTGGAGCCATTAAAATTCAGTGCTTTTGGCTGTTGGAGTGAGTAGAGCCTTTAAAATACAGTGCTTTTGGCCCTTGGCTTGAGTAGAGCTTTTAAAAAGCAGTGATTTTGGCCCTTGGAGTGAGTGGAGCCTTTAAAATACAGTGCTTTTGGCTGTTGGAGTGAGAAGAGCCTTTAAAATGCAGTGCTTTTGGCTGTTGGAGTGAGAAGAGCCATTAAAATTCAGTGCTTTTGGCTGTTGGAGTGAGTAGAGCCTTTAAAATACAGTGCTTTTGGCCCTTGGAGTGAGTAGAGCCTTTAAACTTCAGTGCTTTTGGCTGTTGGAGTGAGTAGAGCCTTTAGAATGCAGTGCTTCAGGGTGTTGGAGTGAGTGAGCCTTTAAAAAGCAGTGCTTTTTGCTGTTTGAGTGAGTAGAGCCTTTAAAATACAGTGCTTTCGGCTGTTGGAGTGAGTGGAGCCTTTAAAATACAGTGCTTTTGGTTGTTGGAGTGAGTGGAGCCTTTAAAATACAGTGCTTTTGGTTGTTGGAGTGAGTGGAGCCTTTAAAATACAGTGCTTTCGGCTGTTGGAGTGAGTGGAGCCTTTAAAATACAGTGCTTTTGGTTGTTGGAGTGAGTGGAGCCTTTAAAGTACAGTGGTTTTGGCTGTTGGAGTGAGTAGAGCCTTTAAACTTCAGTGCTTTTGGCTGTTTGAGTGAGTAGAGCCTTTAGAATGCAGTGCTTCTGGGTGTTGGAGTGAGTGAGCCTTTAAAAAGCAGTGTTTTTGGCACTTAGAGTAAGTAGAGCCTTGCAAAAGCAGTGATTTTGGCTATTGGAATAGGTAGATCCTTAAAAATACAGTGCTGTTTGAGTGAGTAGAGCCTTTAAAATACAGTGCTTTTGGCTGTTGGAGTGAGTGGAGCCTTTAAAATGCAGTGCTTTTGGCTGTTGGAGTGAGTGGAGCCATTAAAATGCAGTGCTTTTGGCCCTTGGAGTGAGTGGAGCCTTTAAAATACAGTGCTTTTGGTTGTTGGAGTGAGTAGAGCCTTTTAAGTACAGTGGTTTTGGCTGTTGGAGTGAGTAGAGCCTTTATAATACTGTGCTTTTGGCTGTTGGAGTGAGTAGACCCTTTAAAATACAGTGCTTTTGGCCCTTGGCTTGAGTAGAGATTTTAAAAAGCAGTGATTTTGGCCCTTGGAGTGAGTGGAGCCTTTAAAATACAGTGCTTTGGGTTGTTGGAGTGAGTGGAGCCTTTCATATGCAGTGCTTTTTGCTGTTTGAGTGAGTAGAGCCTTTAAAATAGAGTGCTTTAGGCTGTTGGATTGAGTGGAGCCATTAAACTTCAGTGCTTTTGGCTGTTGGAGTGAGTGGAGCCTTTAAAATGCAGTGCTTTTGGCTGTTGGAGTGATTGAGCCTTTAAAAAGCAGTGTTTTTGGCACTGAGAGTGAGTAGAGCCTTGCAAAAGCAGTGTTTTTGGCTGTTGGAGTCGGTAGATCCTTAAAAATACAGTGCTTTTTGCTGTTTGAGTGACTAGAGCCTTTAAAATACAGTGCATTTGGCTGTTGGAGTGAGTAGAGCCTTTAAAATGCAGTGCTGTTGGAGTGAGTAGAGCCTTTCAAATGCAGTGCTTTTTGCTGTTTGAGTGAATGAGCCTTTAAAAAGCAGTGTTTTTGGCACTTAGAGTGAGTAGAGCCTTGCAAAAGCAGTGTTTTTGGCTGTTGAAGTAGGTAGATCCTTAAAAATACAATGCTTTTTGCTGTTTGAGTGAGTAGAGCCTTTAAAATACAGTGCTTTTGGCTGTTGGAATGAGTGGAGCCTTTATAATACAATGCTTTTGGCCCTTGTCGTGAGTAGAGCCTTTACAAAGCAGTGCTTTTGGCCCTTGGAGTGAGTGGAGCCATTAAAATTCAGTGCGTTTGGCTGTTGGAATGAGTGGAGCCTTTATAATACAATGCTTTTGGCCCTTGTCATGAGTAGAGCCTTTACAAAGCAGTGCTTTTGGCCCTTGGAGTGAGTGGAGCCATTAAAATTCAGTGCGTTTGGCCCTTGGACTGAGTGGAGCCTTTAAAACACATTGCTTTTGGTTGTTGGAGTTAGTAGAGCCTTTAAAATGCAGTGCTTTTGGCTGTTGGAGTGAGTAGAGCCTTTAAAATACAGTGCTTTTGGCTGTTGGAGTGAGTAGAGCCTTTAAAATACAGTGCTTTTGGCCCTTGGAGTGAGTAGAGCCTTTAAACTTCAGTGCTTTTGGCTGTTGGAGTGAGTAGAGCCTTTAGAATGCAGTGCTTCTGGGTGTTGGAGTGAGTAGAGCCTTTAAAATACAGTGCTTTCGGCTGTTGGAGTGAGTGGAGCCTTTAAAATACAGTGCTTTTGGTTGTTGGAGTGAGTGGAGCCATTTAAATTCAGTGCTTTTGGCTGTTAGAGTGAGTAGAGCCTTTAAAATACAGTGCTTTTGGCTGTTGGAGTGAGTAGAGCCTTTAAACTTCAGTGCTTTTGGCTGTTGTAGTGAGTAGAGCCTTTAAAATACAGTGCTTTCGGCTGTTGGAGTGAGTGGAGCCTTTAAAATACAGTGGTTTTGGCTGTTGGAGTGAGTAGAGCCTTTAGAATGCAGTGCTTCTGGGTGTTGGAGTGAGTGAGCCTTTAAAAAGCAGTGTTTTTGGCACTGAGAGTGAGTAGAGCCTTGCAAAAGCAGTGATTTTGGCTGTTGGAGTTGGTAGATCCTTAAAAATACAGTGCTGTTTGAGTGAGTAGAGCCTTTAAAATACAGTGCTTTTGGCTGTTGGAGTGAGTGGAGCCTTTAAAATGCAGTGCTTTTGGCTGTTGGAGCGAGTGGAGCCATTAAAATGCAGTGCTTTTGGCCCTTGGAGTGAGTGGAACCTTTAAAATACAGTGCTTTTGGTTGTTGGAGAGAGTAGAGCCTTTATAATACAGTGCTTTTGGCCATTGGCGTGTGCAGAGCCTTTAAAATACAGTGCTTTTGGCTGTTGGAGTGAGTAGAGCCATTAAAATTCAGTGTTTTGGCTGTTGGAGTGAGTATACCCTTTCAAATGCAGTGCTTTTTGCTGTTTGAGTGAGTAGAGCCTTTAAAATACAGTGTTTTCGGCTGTTGGATTGAGTGGAGCCATTAAACTTCAGTGCTTTTGGCTGTTGGAGTGAGTGGAGCCTTTAAAATGCAGTGCTTTTGGCTGTTGGAGTGAGTGAGCCTTTAAAAAGCAGTGTTTTTGGCACTGAGAGTGAGTAGAGCCTTGCAAAAGCAGTGTTTTTGGCTGTTGGAGTCGGTAGATCCTTAAAAATACAGTGCTTTTTGCTGTTTGAGTGAGTAGAGCTTTTAAAATACAGTGCTTTTGGCTGTTGGAATGAGTGGAGCCTTTATAATACAATGCTTTTGGCCCTTGTCGTGAGTAGAGCCTTTACAAAGCAGTGCTTTTGGCCCTTGGAGTGAGTGGAGCCATTAAAATTCAGTGCTTTTGGCTGTTGGAGTGAGTGGAGACATTAAAATTCAGTGCTTTTGGCTGTTGGAGTGAGCGGAGCCTTTAAAATACAGTGCTTTTGGCCCTTGGAATGAGTAGAGCCTTTAAAATACAGTGCTTTTGGCTGTTGGAGTGAGTGGAGCCTTTAAAATACAGTGCTTTTGGCCCTTGGAATGAGTAGAGCCTTTAAAATACAGTGCTTTTGGTCCTTGGGGTGACTGCTGCTGCATGGCTCTCGTTTTTAATTTTTTGGCCCTTGGGGTGACTAGAGCCATGCAGCAGCAGCATTTCATTTTTTGGCCCTTGGGGTGACTAGAGCCATGCAGCAGCAGTTTTTCATTTTTTGACCCTTGGGGCGACCTCTAAAAAATTAGATTTCAGGCCCTTGGGGTGAGCCCTAAAACATTAATTTGCAGGCTCTTTGGGGGAGCCCTAAAAAATTGTTTTGCAGGCCCTTGGAGGGGAGCCCTAAAAGATTTTGCACGCTCCTGTGGGGGTATGCATGAAAAATGTTTTTTTAATTAAAAAAAAAAACAGAAAATATTACTATATTCAGTAGTAGGGGCTGTGGTTGTAGGAGGAGAATGAGAAGGATGTGGAAGAGTAAATTGGTTGCTGGCAGCCTCTCTCCAGTACCTGGACTCTGGACTGGATATACAGCTGGGTATCCACGTCCCCTGGTGCTGGCGAGGGGCACTGCTGACAGCCTCTTTCCAGTACATGGATTCTGGAGTGGATACCCAGCTTGATATCCACGTCCACATGCTCGCCCACGTACCATGGTGCTGGCGAGGGGCACTGCTGGCAGCCCCTCTCCAGTACCTGGACTTTGGAGTGGACATCCCGCTGGGTATCCACTTCCACGCCCATGTCCCCTTGGGACCGGTGGGGGACGCAGCTGTCAGACCCACACCGATCAGATATTTGTCGCCTATCCTGTGAACAGATAAATACTTTTCATGGCATAATCCTATTTACAGGGTTTTATTTTAAGCTTAGTACCTATTACAGCGGCCATTCCCCACAGCTCTGACACTAATCTATCCTGACCACTAGGACCCCCCACCATCATCAAAACAAGGGTCCTACATTTGTACTACTGCGCCATTCATCCCTATGGGACTGCTGAAAAGAAATAGAGATCAGAATTATCTCTGGCTGTCTCAAAGAAATGAACGAATCAGCAGCGCACATTGTGGATCATATAGGGCAGAAACAGGACATGTGATCAGTGGGGGTCCCAAAGGACAGATCCCCAGTGATCTACTTTTTATTCCTAGAGGGAATAGCTTGTTGTCTCTGGTGCTGGAAGCCGACATCTGTGTCCCTGGTATAGCGGTGGTGCCGGAGCACTACAGCCCTGCCCCCAATAACTAGGAACACAGCTGCAGTATTCACCCCCGCCTATATACAGTGAACAGAGCTGCAGTATTCACTCCCACCTATATACAGTGAACAGAGCTGCAGTATTAACCACCGCCTATATACAGTGAACAGAGCTGTAGTATTCTACCCCGCTTATATACAATGAACAGAGCTGTAGTATTAACCACCACCTATATACAGTGAACAGAGCTGTAGTATTCTACCCTGCTTATATACAGTGAACAGAGCTGTAGTATTAACCACCGCCAACATACAGTCTACAGAGCCTTCTAGGTTCTAGCACTGGAGACTGGCTGGAAGTGCTGAGTCCCACTGATCCAATATTGGTGACCCTATCCTAAGGGGGAGGGGGGGCCATCAGCCTAGAAAACCTGTTTGATGAAAGTTTTTTATAGACCACAGAGAAAACGAAAATGAAAACAGGACAATGAATATTTTTAGTTAAAAATTGATTTTTAATTTCATATTTAGTATCAAAAAGATAATAATAATTTAAGGTAAAAAAATGTAAAACCTTACAAAAGAAAGACCAAGGAGGAGGGGAAGACCCAAATAAGCAAGGAATGGGAATAGGAAGGGGAGAGGCGGGGGAACGGAATTCTAGACCACATCATGTTAAAAGATTATATAGTATATACTTAATAATGGACATCTGATGGGGCCGGGGTAACAGCTAGTGTCAGATCCTGAGGGGTCGTGCCTACACTGCACTGGGATTCGTTGTTACTAGCAATAGGTGGATTAACACCTGCAATATTTCCATTGGGGGAAAGCAGCACTTTTCTCTCTGCATGATTCGTGCGGAAAATACACAGACCCCATTATAGCCTGTGGGTCCGTGTGGTTTCATTGCTCATCGCTTTTTAATGCGTTCAATATTCCGTTCAGAGGGCATCTCCAAGCGGACTCTCCAAATGGAATACCGAACACAGATGTGAAGCAGCCTTAGCTAATGCATCATGGTACGTGTACGCTGACTTGCACTACCTCCCCCTCCGTCTCTCTAGCTATCCTGACCACTACTAGACCTTCTCAACTAAGGCTTGGTTCACACATCAGTATGCAATCAGTATGTGCATCAATCCGTTTTAAGTCTCAAACTGAATTCAAACGGACGGATGGCATACTGATGTGTGAACCAAGCATAATAAGCCCACCGCCCCCGCCCCATCATACTTGCCTCTCTCTTACTTCCAGACTTCCTCCAGTAAGACAGCTCCTCCCTCTTTTCTGACTCTGCCGCAGTACGCAATAGTCCAGCCGTTGCTCTTTGCTCTGCAGTCGGAAAGCCACCTCTACAACGCAGGCATGGGAGGCTATTGTTGTTTTAATGGCATTTACTCTGTAGCCAAAAATGACATGTCACCTGTATTCTATGTTTTGGTACAATTCCAGGGAAAACAAATTTATATGGTTTTATTTACATTTTAACCCCGTAACAAAAACCCAAAACTGTGCCAATATTATGACACCCATAACTTTTTTTCTAATTCCGTGTATGGGGGTGCATAGGGCATTTTTTTTTTTGCAGACCCAGGTATACCCCCCAGGGGGCCTTATCCCTAATGTAATGCATTACAAAATATTGGCACTTCTACTGCAGGCTGCATACATGTAGAGGCAGAGTAAGGGCCATTATATAACATGCTGCTCGCTGTGGGGCCATTATATTACATGTGGGCAGTGAAGGGGACATTCTCCTGAGTGTGGGGGCACTGAGGGGACCATCAAATAACTTTTACTGAAGGCTCCAAACAAAGCCTTATAAAGGTTTATAAAATAAGTGTTGCCTATTTGGAGGAGTCCGGTTGAGACATTTGATCACTAGGGGGCACATCGCTTGGTCTAGAGCACTGGCACCTAATGATCTTGTAGTGGAGTCTTCACACCATTGAGATCTCACATAAACCTAGAAACAAACAAAAACCTAGTTAAACATTGTTTTGAGGTTTATTTTTAGTCAAATGTATAAAAAAAAAAAAAAAAAAGGACATTCCGGAATTTGATGTGACAGCAGAGACATAAGCCCCATGTAAAACAATAAATCCCCCCCCCCATATGTTATTTAAGTGTTCCCTTCATGAGACTGACCCATTTGTCACACATCCTGCACCTCTCCCACCTCACACAACCTGAACCCCTCTATCATGCTCACACACAGCCTGAACAGTTGTGACTAAATACTAGATGCCCAGTGGCGTAACTAGGAATGGCGGGGCTCCGTGGCGAACTTTTGACATGCCCCCCCCCTCCCCCGAACGACACCGACGTCGAAGACCTCGACCGGCCCCCTCCTCCGCACTCTATTATGTCCCTTACTGCCCCCTGCACACAGAATTATGTCCCTTAGTGGCCCCTGCACACAGTAGTGGACACCCATAAACAATTATTATACTCTGGGGTCTGAAAAGACCCCAGAGTATAATAATCGGAGACCCAGGAGAATAAAAACATAAAAAATTACTGTTTCTTACCTGTCCCCGGCTCCTACGCTGTCTTCTCCGCTGCCGTTCTTCTGAAATGACGTCAGACATCACATGACCCGGGACGCAGGCCGGGTTCATGTGACGTCAGAGACGTCAGAAAGGAGGCCTGGCAGGATCGTGGAGAGGTAAGTAACAGTGTTTTTTATGTTTATTACCTCTCCCGGTCCGTTGATCATTATACTCGGGGGTCTGCAAAGACCCCCGAGTATAATGATGGTATTTGTGGGGCCCGCAGTGTCACTTACCGATCCCAGCCCAGCCAGAATCGGCAAGTGAATAGGGTCCCTAACAGCCTATAAAGAAAAAAAAAAAAAAATGCAGCGGTAGCGGCTGTCACCGGGCCCCCTAATGGCCCAGGCCCTGTGGCAGCTGCCTCTATGGTAGTTACGCCCCTGTAGACGCTGTAGGGACCTGGTCCTTACCAGGTCTAGTATTTAGCCGGCTCAGTGTGAGTTGTCTATTTCCCCTTACTGGTAAGGACCTTTTTCCCGCCTGGTGGTCGGGTCCTTAACCGAGATAGTATTTAGCCAGCTCACAGTGAATTGGCTAAATCCCGTACTCCAGAGGGACCAGGTCCTCACCAGTGATAGTATTTAGCCAACTCTATGTGAGCCGTCTATTTCCCATCATTTGTAGGGACCATTTTTGCCCCCTATAACACGGCGTATACGTTCCTAACTCCCATTGAAATGAATGGGATCTTTTTCAGAGCGCAATCTGCTCACACGTGTATACGTGCCAGATTGCACTCCACGTTACATCGTGTGAACGCACCCTCACAGTGAATTGGCTAAACCCCGCTCTCTGTAAGGACCTTTATAATAGCTGGGCTCCGGCTTCAGTAATGTTTGTAAATCTCACAATAAAGGGACAAGATTAGATCATAAGAATTATAAGATAAAGATAATATGTGTCTTATTATTATTATTCCAACAATTGTTTGGAAATCAACAATAAAAGCGGTAAAAATATTTTTCAGCAAAAAGTGTGAGGGAGTTTTCCTTTTCCATGTTTCCTATACATACAAGGTTTCATACCGGTGAGGTCCTTCCAGTGATAGTATTTAGCCGTCTCACACTGACCTGGCAATTTACTATACTCCGTAAGGACCTTTTCCATCTTTCCTATGCTTACAAGGTTTCATACCGGTGAGGTCCTTCCAGTGATAGTATTTAGCCGTCTCACACTGTATCCATGTATCATATACTGTACTTAGAAGGTTTCAGATGGTATAAGATAGAGTCAGTGTATGAAGAGATCTGTGGAGAAAGAGAACGTTGCATTGTTTGACGGTCCGTGACCCGGCTATGTGAATAGCCTCATTGAATGTAAGGCTGCCATGTGATGACATGACCATTATTCAGTGTAGTGTGAATGTAGGCTTATAATATGAGTCCTGTATACTGTTTATATATAGTAGATAACCGCTGTATTACCCAGAAGCCGCACGGCTTGTAACATCGGCAGCAGTTTTGTGAGTGAAGCCACTCTTTTCTGGTAATATCTAGAGATGAGCGGACGCCGTTCGATCGAATAGGTATTCGATCGAATATCTTGGCGTTCGATGTATTCGTTCCCAATCAAATACAAGGCCGCATACGCAGTAAAAATTCGTATCCCCTCCCACCTTCCCTGGTGTGTTTTTTGCACCAATAACTGTGCAGGGCAGGTGGGACAGGAACTACGACAACGGAGGCAGTGAAAAAAATGTAAAAAAAAACCCATTGGCTGCCGAAAACAGGTGATCTCCCAATTCATAAGAACAGTGTCGGCCATCTTCGTCTCATTCTCGTGTTGGAGTGATAGAGTGTGGCGTCAGACTGTCAGTGCGATACAGTGCTTTGTTAGGGCTCATTCACACGGAGTAACGCCGGGCGTGTATCACAGCCGTACACACCGGCGTTACGGCAGACTGCCGAAAACTTCCCATTCACTTCAATGGGAGCGCTCCCATTGAAGTGAACGGGAAGTGTTTGGCAGTCTGCCGTAATGCCGGCGTGTACGGCTGTGATACACGCCCGGCGTTACTCCATGTCAATGAGCCCTTAGGCAGGAATTGAGAATAATAACAGCTCTTTTCAGAGCTCAATTAATAGCTAGCTAGCAAATCATGCAGCATAGCAGCAGGGGACGTGGAACTAGATACCCAGCTGGGTATCAGCTCCACATTATACGTACTAGAAAGGGGCTACCAGCAGTGCCCCTCGCCAGCACCAGGGTACGTGGGAGAGGAGGTGGATACCCAGCTGGGTATCAGCTCCAGAGTCCAGGTACTGGAGAGGGGCTGGCAGCAGTGCCCCTCGCCAGCACCGGGTTACGTTGGTGAGCACGTGGAACTGTATACCCAGCTGGGTATCAGCTCCACATTATACGTACTAGAGAGGGGCTACCAGCAGTGCCCCTCGCCAGCACCAGGGTACGTGGGAGAGGAGGTGGATACCCAGCTGGGTATCAGCTCCAGAGTCTAGGTACTGGAGAGAGGCTGCCAGCAGCAGCAGGAGACGTGGGTGAGGATGTAGATATCCAGCTGGGTATCCACTCCATAGCCCAGGTACTGGAGAGATTCAGTCAGGAACCAATTTACTCTTCCTCATCCTTCTCATCCTCCTACAACCCCAGCCCCTACTACTGAATGTTTGAAAAAAATTTATTTTTTTTAATTGAAATAATTTTTCTCATGCATACCCCCCACAGGGGCCTGCAAATTAATGTTTTAGGGCTCCCCCCACAGGCGCCTGCAAATTAATGTTTTAGGGTTCCCCCAAGGGCCAAAAAATAAAACCCTGCTGCTAAAAGGCTCTAGTCAGCCAAAGGGCCCAAAGCACTGCTTTTTAAAGGCTCAACTCACCCAAAGGACCAACAAATCTCTGCTGCTGCAAGGCTGAACTAAGTTCAAGGGCCTAAAACTCTGCAGGTAAAAGGCTGAAGTAACCTGAAGGGCCTCAATTTCTGCTGGTAGCTCAGCTTAAGGGTGTGTAACTTAATTTGGAAGCGCTCATGTTAAGGGCCTTAAAAGTGAATTTTGGAAGGTCTTACCACATCACACACATCCACAACGACAGTTCGGGGTGGGGACTAAAGGATTTCCCATTGCCTATTCCATCTGTGGTTGTCATGGAGAACGTGGTTTAAAAGGGGTGCTTTTTATTGTTTGTTGAGCTTGAATTGGGGTTTGTGTCCATCCATTTGGGGAGTAAAGAAGGTTTCCAGGTATTTTCCCACTTTGATAGAGGTTTTTTGGAATGTGAAAGTGTGTAGTTGTTAGGCTGTGATAGTGGGGTAATACAGTGACTTGGGCTTGTTAGATGCCCCCCAGACATGCTTCCCCTGCTGTCCCAGTTGCATTGCAGAGGTGTTGGCATCATTTGCTGAGGTGTAATAGTGGACTTGGTGACTCTCCTGAGTCGAATGGTAGGATCCTCTGAAACAAAGCATTTTCTCCCATAGATTATAATGGGGTTCGATAGTCGAATATTGAGATGCTATTCGTAACGAATAACGAACATAGAATATTTTACTGTTCGCTCATCTCTAGTAATATCCAGCATTCACTATACAATTGTATAGTAAAGTGTGCTGAATGTATCTTAGGGCGGGTTTACACCTGCGCCCAGTCTCCGCTTTGCAGGTTTCCGTCTTCTTTGTTTGCGAGAAACTGGACAGGAGACAAAAACTGGCAGTCACTTTTCATTTGAATGGGTTTGCAAAGTGTCCGCCCGTGAGCGTCTTCTGGCATCCGCGGCGAAACCTTTTTTTTTTTTTTTCCCCAGACACAAAGTCCTGCATGTCCAACTTTGTGTCCAGTTAAAAAAAAACAAAACAGTTTCGCCGCAGAGATTTGAAGACGCTCACGGCCACTCACAAGCGGACACTGGCTGCCGGGTTTCCATCAGGGTTTCTCGGGCACAAGATGGAAACTCACAAAGCAGAAACCGGGCGCAAGTGTGGACCCGCCCTTAGATCAGTCCTATTTTGTGAGGTCTCAGCCTAGAGTTACATGAAGGTATAAATTAAAGGGATTATTGGGACTATGATATTGATTGCTGTGGTCTCTTCTCTACTTACCAAGCACAGTGGCATACACTGTATAGAGGCCGTGCTTAGTATTACAGCTCATCCCCATTCATTTCAATTAGATTGAACTGCAGCATGGCCGTGTGACGTACAGATTCTAACTGAGTAGAAGTGGAGCTCAACAGCATATTCCTAGAATACTCCTTTAGGCCGGGGCCCCACGTTGCGGAAACACAGCTTTACTTGTTGCAGTTTTTTGACTCAAAGCCAGAAGTGGATTGTGCAAAAGATATAGGAAGTTCTTATACTTCTACATTTCCCATTCCTCTTGTAGCTATTCTTGGCTTTGCCTCCAAAAACTGCAACAAAATAAGCAGCGTTTCCGCAACGTGGGGCCTCACATATTAGTAACCCTTAGGCCAGCTTCACACGGACATTACAGTATGGAACGCTGAAGCTGCGAGGAAGCCGGAACTCCTAGCATCATAAACAACTATACTGCTGGGAGTCCAGGTCCTGGTCTGGGAACCACAGCTGACAACCAAATGTGTCCATGTGAAGCCGGCCTTAGGGTGCCATTACACATGTGATCTTTATTCACATTAGCGCATGTGCTGTTGTTTCTACTCTGATCAAAAACACACCTGTGTAATAGCAGCCCTAGGGCGGGTTCAGGCTACCCTTGTTAAAGGGGCTCTATCAGCAAAATTTTGCTGTATGAGCCCCACATATGCGTGAATAGCCTTTAAAAAGGCTATTCAGGCACCGCTAACCTTATTTTAAACCCCCGTCCCGTTTTAAAATAAAACTATAAAAACATATAGGTAAATCATACTTGAACATCCACGGGGGGCGGTCGCGCACGATACGACATCTTCTAGCACACCTACCTCTTCTTTCGGCGACGCCCTCCGGTCCTGGGTCTTCCCGGCTTCATCTTTATCTACTTCCAGCGGTTCAAATCCAATTGGTTGAAGTCCGGCGCATGCGCAGTAATGCTCCCTCTGGAGCTACTGCACATACTCTGGCACCATTTTTCTCAATGGCAGTGCTGCCGGAGTGTGCGCAGTAGCTCCGGAGGGAGCTCTACTGCACACACGCCGGATTTCAACCAATTGGATTTGAACCGATGGAAGAAGATGAAGCCGGGGAAGAGACAGGACCGGTGGGCGTCGCCGAAAGAGGTAGGCGTGGCAGAAGATGACGTCGGATCGTGCATCACCGCCCAGTGTGCAAGTTCAAGTATGATTTACATATATGTTTTTATAGTTTTATTTTAAAACAGGACGGGGGATTAAAATGAGATTAGCGGTGCCTGAATAGCCTTTTTTTTAAAGGCTATTCACGCATATGTGGGGCTCATACAACAAAATTTTGCTGAAAGAGCCCCTTTAATGTCCGTTGATGGATGACCGCAACGGACATTAACTGCAGCAGAGAAATGGACAGAGACAGTCAGTGTCCATTCAAGTTAACACTAATGTAGACAACACGATGGCTGCTGTCTCCTGTCTGTCCTCAGTCTCCCATCTGTCCTCAGTCTCCCATCATTTAAGTTTAGTTTTGTGACTGAAGAATAAGTTGTGCGCACCGGACATTTTCCTTCCTTTACAAAAATAAACAAAAATTACGGAAAAAACACAAGAGACAGAAAAAAGGAGACAGAAGACGGCGTCCTTAATGGGTTTTTTTTTCTTAATATTCTAGTCAATGGGAACAGACGCAGGAGGATGAGGAGACTCCATCTATGTCTGTTGCTCTCATCCTATGACAGGTAACAGTAACGGACGTGCATAACAGTAGTGTGAACGTAACCTTACTCCATCATGTTCTAGGTCTTCCACTACTGTATGCAGAGATCCTGTTGTGCCTTGATGAGTCAGAGTCGCTTTGGTGACACAAGAGGTGGGGATGGGGTAAGTTATAGCGAATTGGTGGATTTCTTACTATTAAAGTTATGACATTCAGAAAACACTATTTACACATCTATTTTTTTAATTTTTTTGCCCAAAAAATAAAATTTGTTAAAAATAAAAAAAAGTCAAAACAACAAAATAATAGCAAAACATGAACAAACTCAGAATCCCTTTAAAAAGTGACCGCTATCATTCAAACGCATTGTTTTATGACTAACACGGCAGAATAGCCTTAAGAAAGGCTATTTGTCTCCTACCTTTATCAGTCGTCTCCGGCCCGCCGTTCGGTAGAAATACCGGGTTTTTACCGGTATGCAAATGAGTTTTCACAGCACTGGGGGCTTCCCCAATGCTGCCAGAGAAGTCTCTCCAGCAATGCCTCCATCTTCAACAGCAACCACCTCTTCTGCGTCTTCTCTGGGGTCACACTCCGGCACCTGCACAGTCTGCTCTGCCATTGGGACGCAGACAAAAGCCAAGTGCACAGGCTGGCGGCCATTTTTTTGGAGGCCGCTACGCTCGCATGCACAGTAAGCTCCTGTAGTTGTATGGAGAACAGGAGCGTACTGCACATGCACGCGTAACGGCCTCCAAAAAAATGGCCGCCGGCCTGTCCACTCGGCTCTTGCCTGCATCCCGAAGGCAGAACCGACTGCGCAAGCGCCGGAGTGTGACCCCAGAGAAGACGCAGAAGAGGCGGTTGCTGTTGAAGATGGAGGCGTCGCTGGAGAAAGTTCTCTGGCAGCATCGGGGATGCCGCAAGTGCTGTCTGAGCGCTTCCCCCCACCCCACCAGTGCTGCAGAAGAACTCATTTGCATACCAGTAAAAACCGGTCTTTCTACCGAACGGCGGACCGGAGACGACGGATAAAGACGAATAGCCTGCACGTGTCAGCTATTCCGACGTGTCAGCTAGGAAAAAAAAAAAAAAAAGTGTTTAAATGATAGGATCCCTTTAAATAATTGTATCCCTTCCCGACATCTGTAATAGTACATGCCGGACCTTTAAAGATGGCGGCCATCATAGCCACTGGGTCTTCACAGTATTGGAGACCCGATACTAACGAGTGCAGCTATAACTACATCCAGGTATATCCCACTATCCCCCATGTCCCTCCGGTGTACCCCCACATTACTAACAAGCACTGCACTATCCCCCCCATTACTTTTTGTACATTGCAGCACATGGAAACTATATGTATATCTAAAGTAGAAAGTCCGCAGAGGAAAACTGCACATTTTACGTGAAAGGCCTTGTAGGAAAATCGCAATGTGTTTCCACAGAGGTTTTTCCTGCAGAGCTTTTTGGCTGTGGCCCCCTATGTGGGGCTTTAACCTAAAGTACATTGTCAATCACCTCTGCACCGCCAATGGAGGAGTTTCTTTGTGCCTCTTATGCAATCCTTAGGCCGGGTTCACACGGGGTATTTTGGATCGGAACCTGAGGCTGCCTCAGGTTCCGGTCCCAAAATACAGGTGGCTGTGACTGGATACCAGTGCACTGCACCAGCATCCAGTTGCGCACTCCGCTCCGGATTAGGTCCAAATGAATGGGCCTAGTTGGGAGGAGGGAGTGTCTTCAGGCGGATGTCGTGAGGTGTCTGAAGAATGAACATGTCCGTTCTTTTTTCTAGGAGCTGGAACAAACGGCTCCCAGAAAAAAACTGAGCAAAAAAAAAAAACCTGTGTGAACTTACCCTAAATCCACCAAGCATCAACCATAGCTTGCCATCCATTAAAGTAACACAGCTCTAAATCCCCCCCCCCAATTCACCAGGCACCCCACAGTTTGCCATGCACCCATCTCTCCGCCACAGTGAATTGTGTACCCCACATCCACCCTGCACAGGGTCGGACTGGGGTGTTTAGGGCCCACCAGTGGAATTGTTTTTAGGGGCCCACCGCCAGGACCCCTGTAGATGAGTTGTACAGAGACAGGATGGCTAAAGGTAATATCAGGAGCCGGCTGCTCGCCTGCCATACGATGTGTACCACTGCACTACCTAAACCCACTGCTACATCCTGTATGGCAAGAGAGCAGCGTGGCTCCTAGAATTGTCACCATTACCTGTAGCCGCACTGTAATGAAAAAGCTCATCTGCAGAGGTCCTGGCTGTCAGATTCCCACAGATGTAATATTGATGGCTTATCCTGAGGACAGGCCATAAATATTAGAAACATGGATAAATCCTTTAAAGATATTGTCCAGGAATTGGAGCAACTCATGTGCCGGGCTGGAGGTTTAAAATAAAAGAGCATACTCACCTGTCCTCAGCAACCCGTTGTCCTCGGCCAGTGTCCATTCAGTCTCGTGCTGGCACCTTCTTGCTTGGAGTCCTGCACATCATGTGACCGCTAAGAGGAATTGGGTACAGAATTTCCAGAAATGAGGTGTTGCCATCAGACCGAACAGACAGAGGCGGAGGACAACAGGGTGCTGGGGACAGGCGAGTGTGTGGTTTTTTTTTTTTTTTACACCTCCGTGGCTGAGGTGTAATAATGAGGGATGAATCAGCTGTTTGAGTGAATCGTGACATCTGTGCAAGCGCCGTGACCCCTTCTCTGTTTACACAGTATCGTACATCTCACAGTGGCCATGTCATGTAACTACAGCCTCGTCCTATAAGCGTCTATGTGACAAGGCTGTAATTGCACCACACGGTCACTATAAACAGACAGCGTGTGATATAAACAGGCACCATGGCCCCTTCATACAACTGATCAGGGGGTCACTTATCTCTTATTGATGATTTATTCTGAGGATAGATCATCAATATAAATAGGCTTAAGGAGTTTTCCAGTACAAGGCCCCACGTGGTGTCCTGCAGCAAAAAAGCGCTGCGGGAAAAACCGCGTCCATGACGCATCACGTTTCTTGCCGCAGCCCTTTGCACAGAAAGTTTGCAGAGCTTTCCTCTCTATTTTCTGCTTCAATTATATTGAAACCGCCAGAATTTCCATAGGCATGCTGCAATGTCTAACTCTAAAACCAAGACTGCTTTGGAAATTACAGCATGTATCTTATTTTACCGCAAAGTGTGGATGGGGCTTCATATGGCGAAAACACCACGGGAAAAGCCGACAGTTCCTGCAATGTGAATGGGATTCTAGCAAATCCCATCCACACGTTCTGGAAAATTATGGGCAGTGAACATGCTGCGATTTCCAAAACCGTTGGGGTTTTGGAAATCGCTGGAATATCACTTATACCTACGAAAACACTGATGGTTTCCCTATAGGTGTAATGGAAGCAGAAAATGAAAAGCGCTGCGGGAAAAAAAACACAATGCGTTGCTGCTGCGGTTTTTTCTGCAGCGCTATTTTGTTGCAGTTTGCAACGTGAGGCCTTAGTCTTAATAAAGCCCAAGTGCCACTTTCATTAAATTAATTGCCCCCTCATAGTATGCCCCTAATTCCCCCTGACATAAATACTGCACCCCTAATATCAATGACTACCCCCTTATGTTCATAATGCCTCCTAATATAGCCTCCCCTTGTATTCGTAATGTCCCCTAATAACCCCTATAAAAATGACCCCCCTTATGTTCATAATGCCCCCTCCTTATAATTATAATTTCCCACTCCAAACAACCCCTTGTACTATTAAAATACCCAAAACTAAGCTTTAAAAAAAAAAAAAAAAAAAATACTCACCTACCTGCGATCCTGATGAACGGAGGTGGCCACTTTACATCCAAGTGCAGGACGTCTGTGTATCAGCACAGTCGATCTAGTTAAAAATAAGGTATATTAATGGCGGTGCCTGGACCCAGAGCAGCGCCATTGGTGTAACTAATGTTTTGTGGGCCTGGGTACAAACTTTTGTCCGTGGTCCCCTATCCCCATAACTAGAGTGAATTCTTGATAGTGGCGGTTATGGGCGCTAAAGCAATATCTCAGATACCTGAAAGAGATACAGCTTTAGTACCCACAACTGCAGCTATCAAGAATACGGTGAGAAAGCAGCGCAACGCCCCACATGTAAGCAATACTGGGACAGCATAACGTGCTCCACAGGGGCCCCCAAACAGTATGATGTGCACCACAGTGGCCCCCAAACAGTATTACGTGCTCCATAGTGACCCCCATACAGTATGATGTGCACCACAGAGGCCCCCAAACAGTATTATGTGCACCACAGAGGCCCCTAAACAGAATTAGGTACTCCATAGTGACCCCCAAACATTATTATGTGCACCACAGTGGCCCCCAAAACAGAATTATGTGCTCACCAGTGACACCCCCCACAGTATTATATGCTCACAGGGTCGTGACTAGAGTGGAGTTGCTCCTGGTAGGTATGATGTCACAGGAAGGGGCGTGGCCTCTCAGAGGAGGGCAGAGTTTCGGCCATCACTGCTCTGTGTTGTATAGAGGAAGCCGGAGCCGAGCTCATGAAGCTGGAGAACAGAAAGCAGAGAGGATTGTCTTGTGGTAATGGAGGATGGAAGAGAAGAGACAGGTTTGTTTTACATGAGACGACATGTTGGATGAGGCTGAGGGGAGACAGTGATGTAGTTACATGGGACTGCACATTAGATGAGGCTGAGGAGAGAGAGTGATGTAGTTACATGGGACTGCATGTTGGATGAGGCTGAGGAGAGAGAGTGATGTAGTTACATGGGACTGCATGTTGGATGAGGCTGAGGAGAGAGAGTGATGTAGTTACATGGGACTGCACATTAGATGAGGCTGAGGAGAGAGAGTGATGTAGTTACATGGGACTGCATGTTGGATGAGGCTGAGGAGAGAGAGTGATGTAGTTACATGGGACTGCATGTTGGATGAGGCTGAGGAGAGAGAGTGATGTAGTTACATGGGACAGCATGTTCCATGAGGCTGAGGGAAGAGATTGATGTAGTTACATTGGACTGCACATTGGATGAGGCTGAAGAGAGAGAGTGATATAATTACATGGGACTGCACATTGGATGAGGCTGAGGAGAGAGAGTGATGTAGTTACTTGGGACTGCACGTTGGATTAGGCTGAGGGGAGCGAGTTTTTTATGGGACTGTATCCCGGAGGGTCTGGTGGATTGGATTGATGTTTAGGGTGGTATAGGAGTCGTTGGCATAGAGGGAGACGGGGTCCTTTAGGTGTTTCTGGCATTTAAGGGGGCACAGGAGATCTTTGGGGGTACTGCTGCATCTAAGAGGGGAGGCAGTGGCGTGCACAGTATTACATGCCCAGCAGTGTCCCCCATTCAGTATTACATACCCAGCAGCCCCCCCCCCCCCCATATACAATATTACATGTCAAGCAGTGCCCCCCCCCCCAACACACACATTATATCTCCAGCAATGCCTCCCCCCCCCCCCCAGTATTATATGCTCCCAACAGCCCCCTCCAGTGATATTATTCTACACTGTGGTCTCCTCAGACCCCAGAGTATAATAATTGGAGGCCCAGGGTAGGTGAATAAAAATAACAAACCCTAATACTCGCCTCGCCTTTCCTGGGTATCCTGGCTCCGGCTGTCTTCAGCATCTTCCTGACGTCTCTGTTGAGTCCTGTGATTGGTCCTCAGCAGTCACATGAGGGGTCACTGACATCATTACGCCGCTGCGCTCCATCTGACTGCTGGGGCCTAATCTCAGGCCTCAATCACATGATGGAAGACGCCGGAGAGGACGCAGAGAGGTGAGTATATCTATTTATTTTAAGTCACCTCTCCTGGGCCAGTGTCTATTGAAAAAGGGCCTGGCAATATGCCGGTGCCCCTTTTCATTTACAATATATATAGTGGTCGGGGAACCAGGCTTTCCCCTGCTGCTGTCACATAGTGGTACTGGACCCCGACTATCTCTAGCTGGCTACTGGCCCCGTGTCTCACCGGGCCAGGTCACGATCGTTACACCCCTGGCAGTGGGTCTTTGAAGTACTGCTGGTATCTAATGGGGGGCACTGGGTCTTTGGGATACTGCTGGCATCTGGGGGGGGGGGGGGAGGGGGTCTTTGGGGTACTACTGGCATCTAAGAAGGGGCAGGGGCCTATGGGGTGCTGCTGGCAACTAAAAGAGAAGGACAGGGATCTTTGGTGTGCTTCGAAGGGGGGGGGGTGCAGTTGGCATCTGAAGGAGTGCATGAGTCCCTTGGATGCTGCTAGCATCTAAGTGGGCAGGGGTCTTTGGGATGCTGGCATCTGAAGAAAGGTAGAGGTCCTCGAGGTGCTTCTGACATAAAGGGGGAGGTCCTTGGGGTGCTATTAGCATCTATGGTGTATGCTGTTGGCATGGATAGGGGCAAGGTGTCCCTGGCGTACTTCTGGCAACTAAAAGGGGCAGAGACCCTGGGGTGCCATCGACATCTAATTATGTTGGCATGCATCCTTGGTGTGCTTGGGCATCTACAGGGGGGCGATGTCCTTGGGGTGCTGCTGACATCTAATGGATGAGCAAACATCCCTGGGGTGCTGCTTGCATGTAATGGTGGGGAGGGTCCCCAGGGGGGCCTGCTGCATGCGTTTGTGTGGGTTCCCAGGGGTATTGAATTTGTGTGTTGGGGTCCTGGGGTACTGCTTGTATGTGAGAGGGAGTTCTGTCCCAGGGTGCTGCGACCTGTGTCCTTGTTTGGAGGCCCCTGGGATGCTACCTGTGTGTGTGTGAGGTGGTTTTGGTGATGGCCCCTTGGGTACTTCCACCTGTGGGCACGTGGCGGAGGTTCCAGGGTACTGCTTTGTTGTGTTTAGGTCATTTGGGTGCTGCCTTCATGTAAATGGGGGATTCCTGCAGTGCTGTTTGTATGTGGGTGGGGGTTGTTCTTGGGCCCTGAGATGTTACCACCTGTGTGTGTTTGGGGATGCTGCCTGTGTGTTGGAGGGGTCCGGCACCTTGGATGTTGCCACCTATGTGTTAGGGTGCTCCTGCTGTATACTGAGGGGGACTGCCATCTGTAGCCTGAGAGGGGCAAGGGGGGCTGCCATCTGTATGATAGGGGAGATCCAGGACCTGGGGGCTGCCTCCTGTGTGAGCTGTAGGTATAAATATTCTGCACTGCTCACTCTCCAACCCTGCAGTGATCACTAGCACCAAACTGATGGTCATTGCTGTATAAAGAGGTTACTCACAATGCAGGAACTCCTTTAGAGCAGAAAGAGTCCCTTCACTAGATGGGGGCAAATCTTAAGACATTACTTTTCTGTGTGTCATAACTGAGTGTAAACCCTTGACTGTGACTCTTGCACTTGGGGTTAGTCGTGGTCAGGTTATGACTGCAATTAACTCTTTCTAGTGCATGAGTTAGCAATTCTAACAAATGTCATGGTCACTTTACTCTCCCTGTACAGCAGGTGCAACCCTAAGGAAGATTAGGGCAGCTATACTTTATTTCAGGGGTCAGCAACCTTCGGCTCTCCAGCTGCTGTGAAACTACAACTCCCAACATGCTCCATTCACTTCCATGGGAGTTCCAAGAACAGCAGAGCAAGTATACATGCTGGGAGTTGTAGTTTTACAACAGCTGGTGTGCTGAAGGTTGCCGACCCCTGCTTTATTTGTATAGCAGGCTGCCTGTGTTCTCCCCCCCATATATTCATTAATACAACGTGCCCCCCGAAGACCACCAAGTGTGCCTGGTGAGCTGTATTCACCACTGACTCCCCCAACCTCCTGCAGTCAGTGATTCCATCTAAGTGATTGAATTGCTGATTACCCAAGAAGGGGTTCATCACAAGCTTGACATGACTGTGGTTAAGGCCCCACGTAGCACCTGTAGCAAAAAAAAAAACACTGTTGGAAAAACAGCAACACATCAGGGTTCTTCCTGTAGCGCTTTGTACAGGTTTCCTCTGTGGACTTTCTGCTTTAACTATACCAATAGGGAAGCCGCCGCCGGTGTGTCCTGGGGTATAACTGGCATGCTCCAATTTCCAAAACCATGACAGTGCAGCGTATCCGCTGCATCTATTTTACCGTAAAATGGGGATGGGATTGGGTTTTTTTTTTCTGCCACGTTTCTTCCACGGTGTTTAAGTGGTGTGGGGAGCCAGCCTCATGGAGTTATCCACTTTCTCAGGGTAGGCCATCAATATTAGACCTGCAGGGGAACCCCAACACGTAAAACCCCTGCATATCTCCGGTACAGAGATTGTAATGGCGCATCGCTGCAGTACCTACACTCACCACTACAGTTTGTACAACACCAGAGATCTGCAGGGGCCCCCACACATCTAATACTGATGGCCTATCCTGAGGTACTATCCTTTCAGTAGGAGGCGGCCTCACATTCTGGTTCTCCATTAATTAAAAAAGAAGGTCACTGGACTAAATTTGTGGTTAGATTCACATCGGCCGCAGAAATCGACAGAGAGAAAAGTCCTGCACGGAGGATTGTTCTCTCTGCCCGTTTCACTATAGAAACGGCTGACCCCATTAAGTCAATGGAGTCCACTGGTGTCCATGAGTAACCGATGTTTTAGCGATCTGGCTTTTCATCATTCAGGTCACATGACAGATTTAAAGAGGACCTTTCACCTCCTGGGGCACATGCAGTGTAATACACCGCTAGAAAGCCGAAAGTCGTACTGTGAGAGTGGTGAGGAACGCTTCCTCCCCTCCTGATAGTACTCGTCCATAGAAGTAATCGTTGGAAATAAGCAATGCCCCTCAGTCTCACAATACAGCGCAATAGATGCTACTGTGAAGAAAGGCGTTCCTGACTGTCTGTTAGAAACGCCCTTCTGACAGTGAAGAACTACGGTACCGGCACAGAAAGGGAAAGCCGATAGTGCGCTGAATTCAGCACACTGTTGGTTTTCTAGTGGTGTATTACACCGCATGTGCCCCAGGAAGTGAAAGGTCCTCTTTAAACAACATAGAACCTGGCGCACATGTGATCCTGTCTTTACTCTAGTAACCCCACCACATGAGACGACAACGGCTGGTTTATTCCATGAAAGCAGGTAATACTAGACCAGGACAGGTAAGTTGGTAGAAGGGAGGGGGTTGATGGACTACGTTGGTAACTAGTGGAGGTGGTTTTTTGTTTAGTTTTGGGTTTTTTTTAAATATGGATAATGAGGATTGTGCGGATGGTTTTATTTCAATAAAATATAAATTTTTAAAATGTGTGTTTTATTAATATTACTGTAAGCGGAGCTTATAAGATATAGGTCCTATACTGAATAACCTATGGAGAATATACCGATACCATGAACCTACCTGCAGCAACTCCATTCTAGTCAGTTCTGTATTGAGACAGCTAGAATGGAGTTGCTGCAAGGAGGACCTACCTATAGCAACTACAGAATATACCCAGACCATGAACCTACCTGCAGCAACTCCATTCTAGTCAGTTCCGTAGTGAGACAGCTAGAATGGAGTTGCTGCAAGGAGGACCTACCTATAGCAACTACAGAATATACCCAGACCACGAACCTACCTGCAGCAACTCCATTCTAGTCAGTTCCGTAGTGAGACAGCTAGAATGGAGTTGCTGCAAGGAGGACTTACCTATTGTAACTACAGAATATGCCGAGACCATCATGAGCCTACCTGCAGTAACTATATACTGATAAATCAGGCGCACAGCGATACGTCAGAATTTAGCTCTATATCAGTTATTAAATTGCCATATATTTCCATTATCACTTACAATAAGTGGCGCAAGTTATAATAAACACGTAAGGCTGCGGCGTCACCGCCCTGTACACAGCATATGGCAAATATATATTTATATAGGTATATTTTATGTAATTATATCAGTGCCAAATGTATACATGTCCAGGAATGTGTTTTTCCTATATTTTTATTGATATTATATACATATACAATGTCTCTCTTGGCCAGTTACGGATCCTCCCTATAGACACTCCACTCTAGCTGCTCCTGTAGCGAAGTGACTAGATTGGAGTTTCTGGCGGTAGCTCCTCGAAGCAACTCCATTCTAGTCACCTCAGTACTGAACAGTCTACATTGGAGTTGATTCTAGCAGGTCCTCCCTCCAGCAACTCCAATCTAGACCGTTCACTAGTGAGGTGACTAGATTGGAGTTGCTGGAGGGAGGACCTACCAGGAGCAACTCCAATCTAGACGCAACCATGCTCACAGTGCCCATCCCCCCAGAGCCTGAACCCCCCATTCCCCCCTTCTTGCTCACACAGCCTGCACCTCCATGTCTCCCCTCTTGCTCACACAGCCTGCACCTCCATGTCTCCCCTCTTGCTCACACAGCCTGCACCTCCATGTCTCCCCTCTTGCTCACACAGCCTGAACCCCCCATTCCCCCCTTCTTGCTCACACAGCCTGCACCTCCATGTCTCCCCTCTTGCTCACACAGCCTGCACCTCCATGTCTCCCCTCTTGCTCACACAGCCTGAACCCCCCATTCCCCCCTTCTTGCTCACACAGCCTGCACCTCCATGTCTCCCCTCTTGCTCACACAGCCTGCACCTCCATGTCTCCCCTCTTGCTCACACAGCCTGAACCCCCCATTCCCCCCTTCTTGCTCACACAGCCTGCACCTCCATGTCTCCCCTCTTGCTCACACAGCCTGAACCCCCCATTCCCCCCTTCTTGCTCACACAGCCTGCACCTCCATGTCTCCCCTCTTGCTCACACAGCCTGCACCTCCATGTCTCCCCTCTTGCTCACACAGCCTGCACCTCCATGTCTCCCCTCTTGCTCACACAGCCTGCACCTCCATGTCTCCCCTCTTGCTCACACAGCCTGCACCTCCATGTCTCCCCTCTTGCTCACACAGCCTGCACCTCCATGTCTCCCCTCTTGCTCACACAGCCTGCACCTCCATGTCTCCCCTCTTGCTCACACAGCCTGCACCTCCATGTCTCCCCTCTTGCTCACACAGCCTGCACCTCCATGTCTCCCCTCTTGCTCACACAGCCTGCACCTCCATGTCTCCCCTCTTGCTCACACAGCCTGCACCTCCATGTCTCCCCTCTTGCTCACACAGCCTGCACCTCCATGTCTCCCCTCTTGCTCACACAGCCTGCACCTCCATGTCTCCCCTCTTGCTCACACAGCCTGCACCTCCATGTCTCCCCTCTTGCTCACACAGCCTGCACCTCCATGTCTCCCCTCTTGCTCACACAGCCTGCACCTCCATGTCTCCCCTCTTGCTCACACAGCCTGCACCTCCATGTCTCCCCTCTTGCTCACACAGCCTGCACCTCCATGTCTCCCCTCTTGCTCACACAGCCTACACCTCCATGTCTCCCCTCTTGCTCACACAGCCTACACCTCCATGTCTCCCCTCTTGCTCACACAGCCTACACCTCCATGTCTCCCCTCTTGCTCACACAGCCTACACCTCCATGTCTCCCCTCTTGCTCACACAGCCTGCCCCCCATGTCTCCCCTCTTGCTCACACAGCCTACACCTCCATGTCTCCCCTCTTGCTCACACAGCCTGCACCTCCATGTCTCCCCTCTTGCTCACACAGCCTGCACCTCCATGTCTCCCCTCTTGCTCACACAGCCTGAACCCCCCATTCCCCCCTTCTTGCTCACACAGCCTGCACCTCCATGTCTCCCCTCTTGCTCACACAGCCTGCACCTCCATGTCTCCCCTCTTGCTCACACAGCCTGCACCTCCATGTCTCCCCTCTTGCTCACACAGCCTGCACCTCCATGTCTCCCCTCTTGCTCACACAGCCTGCACCTCCATGTCTCCCCTCTTGCTCACACAGCCTGCACCTCCATGTCTCATCTCTTGCTCACACAGCCTGCACCTCCATGTCTCATCTCTTGCTCACACAGCCTGCACCTCCATGTCTCCCCTCTTGCTCACACAGCCTACACCTCCATGTCTCCCCTCTTGCTCACACAGCCTGCCCCCCATGTCTCCCCTCTTGCTCACACAGCCTACACGTCCATGTCTCCCCTCTTGCTCACACAGCCTGCACCTCCATGTCTCCCCTCTTGCTCACACAGCCTACACCTCCATGTCTCCCCTCTTGCTCACACAGCCTACACCTCCATGTCTCCCCTCTTGCTCACACAGCCTGGCCCCCATGTCTCCGCTCTTGCTCACACAGTCTGCCCCCCCATGTCTCCCCTATTACTCACACATGCTGTCTCTTCAGCACGGAGTCTCTCTCCCTTCATACTTCACAGTGACTTGCCCGGGTGCTGACACCCGCCCTGGGCAGACGCCTTACCGAACCTCCACTGTCTACTAAAAACAAAAGGCAGTGGAGGTCCGGTAGGAACCCATAATGAGGGTCTTAATAGTCCAGGCTGGGGCCTACGGGGGATTCCCCGGTCTCCCGGCGGGCCAGTCCGACCCTGCACATCTCTCCCCCTCTACACTACTCCCTGCAGTCCACCTACTGTATCTTCCCCCCCTTCACTAAATCGTGCACCTCGCAGCTCTCCATGTTGCTCCACTACACAGGATACTGTGGAAGGTCCTGCTTACAAGTAAAGACACGCCTATCCGGTCATGTGACCTTGTAACGGCAGACGGTCCTTACGGAGTCTAGTATTTAGCCTTTACCCAGCCAAACTCCTCTATCATGCTCACACACAGCCTGACCCCCCTCCCCCAGCCCTTTCCACCCCTCTTGCTTACACATGCTGTCTCTTACCTCCTTCCAGTCTCCATTCACTGCAACTTCCTTTTCCTGTGTAACTCGGCACTGTCCTGAATAGCTCCGCCCACGCCAGTCTGATCACATGATCTCGTCGTCACCGGAAGTCCTTTAGCCCACTAGGTTTTCGCGTCTACCATCTTTAATACTGGTACTGTCAGCACAGTCATATAAACTTTAGAAAGCTTTAGAAACATATTGCTTTAGACAGTCTGCTGTTTGCCTGCTATGTGAATTTATTCCAGCCACACCCACTTTCACTTGTTTGGCACGTGCTACAACAGCTGTGTAGAAACCTTCCCAATTAGTTGGCCACGCCCCCTCAGAAACACGTGAGGGGGCGTGGCAAGCATGTGATGCCTTAAATACAGCTGTTGTAGTACACGGAGACTAGTTGTGCAGAAGGAGGACGGCGTGGACTGGTGTGCTGCAGAGACGTGGAGACTGGCTGGTTTGACACGGTAGGGTTTCCCCATTTTATTTGCTCTTAGCTTTGCCTGTGGAACTCTGTGGGAGCTCTGAAGGTGACCGTTCTTATAGAGCGAGCTGTGCTTGGCAGTTCTTATAGAGACAGCGCCCGGTGGTTCTTAACAGATCTATGCCTTGGCGGGTCTTATAGAGAGCTATGCCTGCCAGTTCTACTTGAGAGCAGATCCTGACGGGTTTAGCCGTCTGTCATTGTATTTCTGTGATATTTCGGCCGGTTATTGCATTAATGCATTTGATGGAACTGGCCTCCCTTATTCCTAATGGCATTAATAGGTGTAGCCCTAGTCTGGCGGTTTTGGCTGCTTTTGTCATTGTGTTACTGTGATAGTTGGGCGAGTTATTGCTTTAATGCTCTGATGAGAACGCCGCCGCCTAGTGGCATTAGTATGCCTAGACTAATAAAACAACCTGGCAGCTCACCATACAACTGCATGGTGAGGCCATAGGCCCATCCCTACTCCTAGCTAGATAGGGTGCCGGAGCATGACCCGTTGCATTGATATTGGAGGGGATATTGATGTAACACCGTGTGAAGGCTAGTAATTAAATTAAGAAAAGAAAAAAAACTTTGCAATTGATGCTCTGCATTTCTTGCTTCACCATGCCATCAGAGTAACTTTCTGCTTTGGCTAGTCTCTGCCCTAGGCCCCCTGAGTTGTAGTAGGTTTTTCCCTCTAATACCATGATAGAAATGAGTCTAATCCTAATGGCATTAGTATGCCTAGACTAATATAAGCTGTAGGGAAATGGCAGCTCACCATACTACTGTATGGAGACTGTTGGCCCAGCCCTAGCTCAACCTACTATAGAGAATGCATGTATTACTACTTTTTTTTGGCTGTCCCCAGTCCTAATGGTAAATCTAGACGAGTTTTTTCCAGGGTCTTATACTGACTGCCGTACTGGAGTCGGGAAGGAATTTTTTCCCATAACATGGGGTTATTGGCATCGGCCTGATGGGGTTTTTTGCCTTCCTCTGGATCAACTCTGTAGGGCTGTACTTTATGTATGTTTCTCTTTATGCAACCTTATCTAATGTGTATATGAATGTTATAAAATGACACACTGTGGATATTATATTTCAATATTCCCTACTGTATGAGGGTTTTACACTTGTTAGAATAGTTGATCCTGGGTCTTGTACTGACTGCCAGTTTTCACCTTCCTCTGGATCAACTCTGTCGGGGTTATAGGTTGTATTTGCTGGCCTTGTCTTCCTCCACCTTCCTCTGTGTATATAATATTAGACACACTACCCTTATTACTGTCTCTGGCAACTCTTGGGTAACTGGTCACTAAAAAATCTTGGTCATTATTGTCACTGTATCATTGTGATAATGGAGGGGTTATCACTTTAATACTTTGATCAGAATGACTCCGCCCCCCCCCACACTTCCCACCCCTCCATCCCCTTCTTACTTTAGCACCATAGTTTAGTATGTCTGTTCACCGTACAATGCTATTGTGATAATGTGATTTATGTTTGTTCTGCTGAGAAGATCAGGGTAAGTACGGTAAGTGTTACTGTATTGAATGTTCTGCTCACTATATAACTCTATGATGCATAAGTTCTACCCTTTGTCTGAATATTGTTGGATTTCTTAAATTCGACATCAATCTCCTGCAGTTTCTGAATCGACACTAAAACGTTTTTTAAGTGTCGTGTTTTCCTCTTTTGTAGCTGTGAAAGCTGGATCTACTACTAGAAGAACATCACCTTGCCATCTGCAAGATTGTAGGTAAGTTCCATTTGGCCTTTTTTTTGGGTATTTTGCAGCTGCTGTGAGCAAGGATCAATATAAAACTGGTGCCTAAAGCTATCCTCTTCATTGTTATGTCGGAGGTCTATGGATCATAAGTCCCTCATTATGAATTCAAGCCTTCGTGTGGTGATGGCAGGGGTGGTGGAGGGCACTAGCGGTAGATTACTATGTGCTCTTTAGGGTTTGCCTGTGTCCTTGAGAACTGACCTCTAATCTAGGTTTATAAAGCTTGTATCCTACTGTGTGGTTAGTTGTTAGAAAGATAATGCGTTGTAGAGTCATGAAGGGGCAAGTAGATGTAGACTAGGTGTGGATGGCTGTCATGACTTGTCAAATCCTGCATCCGGCTAGCACTGAGGGGACATGTCACAAGCTGCGTGGGATTTGTGATTCCCGCACTGTGATGCTGTATGATCTGAGCAGTGTAGGTGCTGAACTAAACCCCACCAAGTGGAGATTGTGGGTAACAGTTGGAGTCCAACTCAGGAGCTCCCTGAAGACGATGGTGGTGACTTCTGTGACCTGTAGGAACGGGCAGCACATGTGCCGGAGATCATGTGCTGTTTGCTCCTGCTCATTACGGAAATGGCTGCTTTCGTTCTCAGGAGTTGGCATTCCTGTTCTGTGCCAGATCTCTGAGGGGTCCTGTCGGTGCATGCTATGTTTAGGTTGTGCGATGTTGCAGTGTGTCAGTGTTCTTGTAAGATGGGGCAGGTTATTGATGGTTGTCCATATGTGGTTTGCATTTGTGAGTCTCTTCAAAGCTCAGTGGCACATTATCCTTATAGTCTGTAGTTCCCAAAACTGCCTTTACCATTGTTGCGTCTGAGGTAAGGGTTCATAAACCCCTCCTTATGAATCTGAGCCTTCATGTGGTGATGGAGAGGGTGGTGGAGGATGTGGGTAGACTGCTATATTTAGTACGTCTACTTGTAGTATCAACTTTTAGCATGGGGTTTATTTAATGGGATGAAGGCAAAACCTCTCTTGGTACTCAAAACTCTTTTCATACAGTACAGGCAGTTTGCTGTGGGGTTAACGCTAAGGGTTGTGGTGAACCGAGTCATGGGTAGGCGCCTAAAGTCCAGATGGGCTTTCTGGCAACTGGTATCAAACGCTGGCCAGTGTAGCTGTGTTCTTTCTGCGGTGCTGTGTGGTCTGAGTGGAGTAGCTGCTTCAGTGAAGCCCTTAAGCGGGCGTCTGGCTGGATGAGGCCTGGAGTCTCAACTCAGGGAGCTCCCTGTGGAAGGTGGCGGTGACTTCTGTGATATGTAGGCACAGGCAGCACATGGGTTTTTGGTGCTTGTTGGGCACTGTGCTACAAGTGGTGGTGTTGCTTGTACTATAGCGCATGGTGGCCACGCTTTCGGCCGGAGCGTATTCCTATGCTTGTCTATATTTTGGTAACATCACCGCGAGTGGTATGGGGCTTAGCAGGGGCTGGAGATCATGTGCTATTTGGGCCTGCAAGTTACAGGAATCCCTGCTTTCTTTTACAGGGAGCTTCAAGAGTTGGTATTTTAGGCCTTATCCATATCAGATTTCCAATTGAGGACTTCACTTTAGTAGCTGCGCTGCTTAGCTTATACAGCATCGTGGCGGGAGTGTAGCTGCATTGACCAGCATCTGACACCAGTCGCCAGAAAACCCTCTGGTCTAAAGGTGGCTGCTCAGGCTTTGTTTGCTGCATCCTGCAGTCTTGGTTTTGCAGCAGGTTGTCAGTGTTGTGTGGACGGATGACGGTGTGCTAAGAGTTTTTCTTTGTTTGCAATGGCGGTAAAATGTTCATTCCAAAAGTATGTAGTGGAGCGTTTTTGTCGGTCGGTTGTCGTATCTTATAGCATTCCAAATTTATTTTGTCATATCCGGTTTCCAATTTTTCTGTAAAATGACATGAACTTACTTTCTCTTCTAGACTTGTGCTTGCTTCAGGAGTGGAGAACATGTGACATGGACACCTGGCTGGACCTTCATCTCGAGTATCAACTATTAGTTCTATGAAATGTTTCAATTTGTCTTTTTGCTGTAAAGTTTCCTATGAACATAACTAGCTATATATAAAAAAAAAAAACTTGAATCTTCAGAAGTGGATACATTTATTTTAATGTCTAAGGGGGCGTTCACACTACAATCTGTGTCCGCTGCTAATGTCCATTCAAAATCTTGTGCGGACATTAGCAGCGGACACCGACGATTGTGTGAACGCCCCCTTACTAATGACAGATTACAAGCTTTTGATGCTCTCTGCTTCTTCCTCAGGTATATTTCGAAAACTCTTAATCTGTCATTGGTAGTGGATCCTTTATTAAAGACTCGTTTTTGTTTTTTATTGATTTCATATCCACTGGCTAATGCAGTACAAAAAATGTTTTTCTTAACCAGCTAGCAATTCTGACAGATCTTAGAAAGTTCTTGCAATTATGGTCTAGACTCCAAAAAGTCACAATTCTTATTGTATTGTATATTTGTTTCTGAAATGTCTCCAGAATAATAAAGTGAAATTTCCCATTGTAATGGTTGTCTTCACATGATATCTTTATTCTACTGTGTGGTTTACAAACAAAGGTGGAATTTCTTCTTTGCTGCAGGTCCACAAACTGCCAGCAATACTAAGGGTAAGTTCAGATGGCGTTTTTTGGTCCGAAACCTGAGGCGGAGGCTGCCTCAGGTTCAGGACCTAAAGCCAGGTAACTGCGACTGAAAGCTGGTGCACTACCCCGGCATCCAGCTGCGCACTGAGGCAAAACAGCCTGAATGAGCAGCTCTCCTCTCTTCCAGAAGAAACTGCTCCTGGAAAAAAGACCGGAGTGGATCTCATTGACTTCAATGAGAGCCATCTTTTTGGTCAGGATTTTGAGACTGTATCTGGCTATGGCCTCAAAATCCTGACCAAAAAACTGAACTTGGCCTCTGTGCCAGGATTTTTTTTTTTTGTAGGTCCTGCAAAAAAACCTTGTCAGTTATGTAAAGGCTCCACACAAGTGTGACCGGTCACAGTAGCCTTATGCAAGGTAGAAGCTGTACAGGACTGCGCTAAAGGGGGACAGGGGGAGGCTGCTGTAGTAGAGCTGTGGGAGAGAATAAACTGGAAACAGAGCTGTGTGTAAAGTAACAATATGTAGTGTGTGTGTGTATATATAGTGTATATATATTTTCTAGCAGGAAGACCTGGCTTTGCACAGGTATATTTAATCTTTTGTTTGTGTAGTGGCCCCATACGAATAGAGTAGCTGCTATGGAAAGCTGTGTGTATGTGAACACTAAAGACCCTGTGAGTTTCTATTGGTCCACAAGCATCATGTATCAGTATGGATATCATTGAAAAACCTGCCATCAGTTGTTACCGCAAGTAAGGCTCTGCTACATTTTCATATATGCACCACCTACCAAGCTCTTCTACATCTGCCAATTTGGATTAAAGGGGGTTTTCTCATCTGTGGCAGCAGCTTCTGCAGATCAGATAATATGCAGCTGCTTGTACTGAAGCCACTGAGTACTATCTGTGTGTTTACATAGAGATAACAGAGCTGGCTATCAGCAAAACTGCAAATAGCTGAAATTTCCTGCATTTTCATATCTATATATTTTATATATCTCCAAATCTGTAGTAGTCTGCTCTATACAAATCCACAGTTCTTGCCTGATTTGAGTGAAATTTAGCACACACCCCTCTCCACCCACAGGAGCAGAGTACTGCGCACGTTACATCTTGCTAGCGCCCCCCCCTCGTCATGAGATTTGGGTCCCTGAAGTTAGGCCCTATTCATAGAATTGGGAAATGTGAAAGCGCTGAAGGGAAAACGGTTGTGACTGACAGGGACGGATTATAGCGACTGCACAAAAGGGTCACCACTAAAGGGGCCACAACACGTATTTCACCCAAACCATATAAACATCACACATACACCAACCCACAAGCACAACACAAAAACCAGACCTCTCTAGATACATACAACACAAACACTACCCCCATAAATACCACATGCACACCATACACACGCACGGGGAACACACTCGGATGGATGCACACTATATACGTGGACGAACAGAGTGCACACACAACTACTGCACACATGGACACTTGCATTGCACACGCACAAACTCATGGATTACACATATATGGATGACATATGTGCATGCGCGCACGGATACATACTCGTGGATCACACACGTGCACACATACATGAATGCACTGACAAAACATGTCTGGTATCCTTAGTGGCTGTTTGCACGCTACAGTATTTTTTTTACGGGCCTCCGTGCCATGGATTCGGTGGTTCCATAGACGACTTTGTGCACAAAGCTGTGACTTTTGCAGCTCTATAGAAGTTTATGGAGATGTAGTATCCATAGCCCAGGGAGCCATGAAAAATCCTTTAGTGTGCAAGCAGCCTTACTGAGCAGCAATATTGGTCAGGTGAAAACTGCCTCATAGTGTCATTATTGCTTACTATGCAGGAGCTTTCATCACTGGAGCTGCTGAGGTAAAGTGAAAGCTGAGCTCTGGCTGCTATCGGCAACTTCACCAGTCTGCCGGTGAGGCGGTTTTCATTACCGAGATGTCAGTTCAGGTCATAGTATGGGTCCATTCACACAGAGGAAAATGGCGCTGTATTTTCAGCTAGCGGAAAATTACGTGAGTGAGAAAAAATAAATAAAAAGCTAGCAGAGCCCATTGAAATCAATGGGAGGTGCTTTTTTTTTTTTTTTTTTTTTTTCCAGCTCTGAAAATTCAGTGCCAAATACAGCGTCATTTTCCTCCGTGTGAACGGACCCTAATACTGTGGGAGGGCTGCTCTGTATTTACTATTCAAAGCCAGGTCATTCATCTCTTCAGTGTCAGGTGTTGCTACCAAGCGACATGCCTTTCAATTTTAAGCGTCTGCGGTTCCCAATCCATCTCGCATTTGCTACGACTTTTAAGCACGGGCCGGAAGCACAGCGCTAAAGCGCTGCGGGAACAACTGTGGCGTGAACGCATCGCTGTTCTTCCTGCAGCTCTTTGAACAGAAAGTTCATGGAGTTTTCCTCCGCTAACTACTTTCTGTAACAGAAATTATATCTACAGGGAATTCGCCAGCGTTTCCGTAGATATAATTGTCCGCGCTGCGATTTTTTATTTTTTTTTTCTTTCCTCTGCCATTTTCAATGGGCTCCGTCTGCCACAGATGTGAACCGGACCTAAAAGGCACCATTTGCGGTCTGGAGCAGGTGTTCGGCTTTCACTCCCCCCTCGAGAGCTTTGTGATACATTTCCCTTTACAGAGGACCTTTCACCGCTTGGGGCTCATGCGGTTTTGTATACCGCTAGAATTCCGCCTTCTGGCGGTGAAGAGCTACGGGACCAGCACAGATCGAGAAAGCAGACAGTACGCTGAATTTTTTTTTTTTTTCTAGAGGGCGGAAGCTCCTTGTTATAGAAACGCTTTAGTTTTACAGTATCTTTTATAGTGACTGAGTGTGTGACAAATTTTGGAAAGTCTGAACATGTCCATTATACCTGGGGAAATGCTGATGTTTCCAATATAAGTATAATAAGCGAAGAAAGGCCACCGAGGTAAATTCTGCAAAACAATAATGAAAAAAGATGAATCGACTGCGCTGCATTATGGTACGTGTGGCCTTAGCCTAAGTGTAAGCTTTGGCTAAGGCCTACTGCACACGAGTGTAGTAGTTTTTACTGTCCGTGAATACTAATCCTTAACAAAAATAAACACATTTTCGTGTGTTATCCGCAGCTCTGGATCTGTATAAAGACTTGTTGGATCTCCTACAGTAGGATATGCTTCATAATTTCTGTTCCTGGTATAGGGCATGGACACAAAATCTACAGCCTTGTTTATGGACCCATAGAAATGAAGTGTGTGAATAAAAACTAGGCTGACTGTAACGGGTTTATTTTGCTGCTTTTTTATAGAACAGGTGAAAGGAGAATGCCCACGAATAAAATAGTCAAAGGCACCTGAGAATTGTAGGAGTTAGTTGCCCCTTTCAAACTTTTCTGTGACATTACCTTTTATTGCCTAGGACTGTACTAATGTAAGAGACAATAATCTCCCTGGTTCCTCCATGCTTAATGGTGCAGTCCAAAGGAAGTGACGTGGAGCAGGAAGCTGAGAGCAGCCAGTTTGGGCCCAGATTCTGTGCTGTGAGGACCTGTTAGTCAGCCATAGCCTCTAAGAGCATAGTGCAAGGCCCGAAGCACTGCAGAGGCTTACAGGAAAAAGCAGCAGTGTTGTTGAGAGTCTTAGTAGAGACTAAAGGCCGGTTGAGAGACTTGCTATGGATGGCTGAAGCTCAACCAAATATTCATAGACTGTTTTCTGGAGGTGCCATCATTAGACTGCCATCACTGTGGTCAGACCTTCACCCAAGACAGAGTTTGCTGAGTTCCTGGACCCAGGCCTGCACCGAGGGAGCACCACAGAGAGCTAAGAGACTGTATAAATCCGGTACCGTACAATTACCTCAGGGTCAGATAGGGCCAGTTTATATAGTGCGTTATACTCATCTCTTCTCTCTATCTTATAAAAATGAATTCTTGTCTGTCTGTTCTTTATGCGCGACCAAACGAATGGACCGATCTTCACCAAATTCGGTACAGAGATACTTCAGGTATCCGGGAAGGTTTAAGACGAGACTCCAACTCGCTCGGAAGTACCATTGCTGAGATACAGCATTCCCAACACAATGCTCCCTCCCTCCCCTCCCTGCCTTAGCCAATACAAACCTGCAAGTTTTTCACTCATATTCCAACTGCAATACACATGGTCACTCCACATGCACAATCCTACACAGATATCCAAACTGAGATACACGCGTTTACACACAGTTCCACACGCTGTAGGATAAGATATGCGCCTCTTTACACAATACCACACAGCGGAGGATTACATACGTGCATCTGCACACAATACCACATGCCAGTGGAATAGATACATGCGTCAGCATACAGTACGGAGGATTAGATACACGGCTCTGCACAGAGTACCACAGTTTTACTCTAGGTTTCCATAGCAACCCAGCCATTTTCCTTCACTACGTTATGTCAGCCTTAAAGGGGCAGGGCGCTGTGGATGACACTGTTACACAAGGTCATATACACACATATTTACTCAAGGTCTCCATAACAACTGATCACAGGTTTTTCACTGATATTCGAAATGAGATACACATGATCACATGACGCTTATGGACACACACAAACGATATACAAAATACACCAGTGCAAAACTGGACAATTCTTATGGGGCCACTACACAAACAAAAAATGAAATATACCCGTGCGAACCCGGGTCCTCCTGCTAGTTTAGTATATTTTTGAAGATGTCCCATTTAGTTTGTGTTCCCGTCACGTTGAGGACATTGTCCCAGTTTATGCTGCTAAGCTCCTCTCTCAGCTGGTTAAAATTGGCCTTCCTGAAGTTTAGTGTTTTTGTACCCCCTCTAATGAACATCTTCTTAATGTGTACAAGAAAACTTATTATGTTATGCTTACTATTACCCAGATGTCCACCAACCTCCACTTTTGACAGTGTGTCAGGTTCATTTATTAAAATTAGGTCTAAAAGTGCCTCTCCGGGGGGCGTGGCCTGGCTATGGAGAAGTAGAGACGCACGTCGCCTGAGCTCCTTCCCCGGCCTCCGATATAGCCTGCTGTTCCGACCGACCGGCTTCTCTACAGCCCTTCCGACATGGGCAAATCTCGCAGGGGGACACAGCGATCCTCTTCAACCCCTCCTGGGGCATCCTACGACCTCTCCATCGAGCGGTTTCTCCGGGGACCGCGTTTCGAAGCAGCCTGCATCCACACAGGATCCAAGATGGCGCCCGCCACCGCTTCTCCTCCACGCGGCTCATCTCCCGGCTCCCCTGCTAAGGACCCGGCCAGCCTGCGTTCCTCCCCGGAGGCCTCCGGTCATCGTGGACACAGGGCAGCCATCATCAGTGCTCCCCTCCCCTCCTGGATGGGGGACTGGATACCACATGGCCTTCCCTGCCGCCATCGCCTGCGCCTGCACGCTTGTAGTATGGACATTTGCATATAAGGTAAAGCGTTTCCTCCCCCTTCATTCCTTCTATATATTACCAGAGCCAGCACACAGGGAGTCTATTAATGCGCCATCTTGTGGATGTTTTTGTGAACTACTCCTGCCTATACTTTGCCATTGTAATTTGAGTTGCCAGTGTAAAGGGGTGTCCAGTATAATCAGGTGACCTTCAGGACCAATCAAGCTCCCTTGACTGGCCTGGAGGAGGAGGAGTTACAGCCCCCTCTAGGGGGGTTGGGGACCTTTTGTCTGAGTTCTTTGTGTGGAGCTAGCGGTAGACAAGACATGTAGACACAGACACATGGAAAGCTGAAAATGGCAGCCAACCCTCAGAGCACTGCAAGCAGAGATGTCTCTTCCTCTGTACTCAAGATTCTCCTCAGAGAGTGTTTTCCTCTGAAGCTCCAAGCTTACAAGCATTAAAGCTTACGGACCTGCCTATCCATACATCTGGGACCTCACACGTATCTCTCTATTCAAGTAAGTCTTTGGGACAAATCTATATTTAAGAAGCCCATAGCTAGTCTGGCAGAAATTGAGGGTCTCCCGCTGCTGGCACATTCTAGTTCCTCTTCTACATACGTGTACCCAGTTTGTTGAGGACTAACCCCCTGGATACAGGCCATCTTTACAAGTATATACAAGTTTAACTACCCAAGCAACTACTAGTTAAACTATCCAAAGCATTCCTGCTCCAAGCTCCATCACCTGCTCAATTGGGCACTACCTACAAAGATCGCTGTATTGTATGTGAAGGATTACTCCATATGTACATTTGTATTACTTTGTCCTGCTAGTAAAAGAGCAACGGCTAGCCCCGAGACCTGGTTGTCTGTTGTCATTATCAGATATCAGAGTGGGGGTGGGTAGTCGGGGACATCAAAAAGGAGATTTTGTGCACATTTGGGACCCAGGGACCCCCTAAAAGCCGGCCACATCTGATATATTACCCGTGATGCCAGCCCTGGCCCTCCTGAGTGTTACACGACCCTCACTCATGGACTTGGTAAGTAGAATTTGATTGAATGTTGCGTACCCCTGAAACGAGCATTTCCCCCCATAGATTATAATGGGGTTCGAAACCCGTTCGAACAGTGTGCGGCTGTTCGAATCGGATTTCGAACCCCGAACATTTTAGTGTTCGCTCATCTCTAGAGATGAGCGAACACCGTTCGATCGAATAGGTATTCGATCGAATATCATGGCGTTCGATGTATTCGTTCACAATCGAATACCAGGCTGCATACGCATTAAAATTCGTATCACTTTCCCTGGTGCGTTTTTAGCACCAATAACTGTGCAGGGGAGGTGGGACAGGAACTACGACAACGGAGGCAGTGAAAAAAAAATTGAAAAAACCCATTGGCTGCCGAAATCAGGTGACCTCCCATTTATAAGAATAGTCCAGCCCAATATTCGTCATTTGCCGGTGAGAGACAGGGAGAGATAGACATCTGCTGAGGGCTAGATAGCGATTAGCTTCAGATAGGCAGGTAAGAACTAAAGAAGAAAAGCAACAGCTCTTCTCAGAGCTATACACTGTAGGGACATCAGTCCAGCTTTCCCCGGATGGTGGAAAACAGGGATACAGAACAGTTACAACTTCATATATAGCGGAGAAACAGCTTTCATTTTTGGCTGTCCGCACACAGAATAGCCGGAATCCACAGCAGTGACTAGTTCATATAGAGCTGAAAAAAGCCTTGAATTTTGGGGGGGTCCTGAAAAATAGCAGCAATCCACAGCAAATTGAATGAAGTTCTACTGTTGAACTCTATGAACAACTTAAGTCATGACTTTTTGATTGGGTAGAACCAGTCATGTGACCTGTCATAATATACTAATGAAGCCCTATCTGTGTTCCAAATTGTTATTTATTATATTTTATTTTTTATCTAATAATATGTGGAACATCTAGATAAAATTGGAAGACATATTACAGAGTATGAAGTGGCCAACATAGAGGTCATATCGCACCCATTTTTTGGATGTCCGGGACACCATTCCTTTCCTGTTTGAGTGTTAGGTGCTGGTTTGTCGAATGTAGGTCACATGGGGGTCCACTACTGGACTTCATGAATGACTTGTTTTGTCATTCCCTGATTGGGTAGAACGAGTCATGCAAATTAGAGCGCTTATTATTTTTTCAACTAGAAATGTATAAATCTTCATCTATAACGATCTGACATGGTAACATATAGTGAGTTATATATCACTCTTTAATATCATCTATGCTGTCCCATTTTGAATGGAGCAGCTTGGAGGTTGTTGTTGTACCGTTGACCATGCGTCATCTTGTTGAATATATGTGTGATAACATTTAACATTATATTTCTATGTCATCAAATACATGTTTTATGTAGCTTTTCAATACAAATTGGATCATATTCTTGTATGTGAATATATGAAGAAAAGTTTATTAACAAATGTGCTGTAGGACAAAGGGTGTTATTCGAAAGTGGGAAACCTCACCTGTATTCATTTAGTATTGATTAACCGGAACTGGTACCTTAGGCTTGGGGAAGCCACACTATATAAAGGGTGAAGTCAATGATTGTTACACATGCCTTGAAAAAAGAACGTCATGTTCTGAAACGTGTAGGCGTTTTCTTAGGGGGATTTTTTCTGTTTTTGTTTATTTTTTGTTCCCTCTTTTGTTAATTTTATGATTTGTTATTAAAAGTTAAATTTTATTGTACTTTCCCTTCGGATGAGTTGCCGGCTTTTTTTTTTTTTTTTTTTTCCATTTCTGCATTCAAGACATCCTTTGTCCGTGATGTGCCGTGCATCCTGAAGAATGAACAAGACCGCTGCCTAGACATAGATAAATTGGGTGAGCTCTAAAATCTTTTTTCTTGATTTGTGCACCAGATGCCCAAACACTGGAGCTTCCTCCATCTCCTTTTGATTTTGTGGCGGTTGACCAGCAACCCACCCTCAGTGACAATGACAAGACACAGTTGCCATCAGAGCAGCCTGTTGCCATGTGCGGTGTGCAGGAGGAGGAGGCGGCGAGAGAAAAATTGGAAGAGGAGGTGATGGACGACGAGGACACTGACCCGACCTGGACAGGGGGGATGTCAAGCAAGGGGAAAGCAGTGTCGATGTGGAGGGAGGTGCAGCACCAAAGAGGGTAGCTAGAGGCAGAGGCATGTCCAGCGGCAGAGGTTAGCTGCTTCGCCGAAGCCAGGCCACACCCAGAATGGCCCAAGATGTTCCCTATCACAGCCAGCCCAGAAAAAACTCCCCCATCGAGGGCACGTTCCTCGATGGTGTGGAGATTTTTCAAGGAATGCGCGGAGGACAAATATAATGCGATTTGCACAATTTGCCACTCGAAGCTGAGTAGGGGCTCTGAAAAGAGCAACCTTTCGACCACTTCCATGCGCCGTCATTTGGAATGCAAGCACTGAACTCAATGGGAGAGAGCAAACGCAGGACAATCGTCGTCCGGCGTTGCCGCCACTGCCTCTCCCACTGTTGCCAGTGCTGGCGCTGCAGTCCAGAGCACCAGCCAGGACACCACAACATCTGGCTCCACCACTTTGGGGACTTCTCCCTCATCCTCCCCTGTTCCTGTCTCAGCTCCTTCTCCTGCACCATCATGCGCCTCCTCCCAGCAACCCACCATCTCTCAGACATTTGATTGCAGATAAAAGTACAGCGCTACCCACCCACATGCACAAGCTTTAAACGCGCACATCTCCAAACTCCTGGCCCAGGAGATGTTGCCGTTCCGGCTTGTGGAAACTCTGGCCTTCCGTGACCTGATGGCAAGTGCGTCCCTAGCTGTCACTACTTCTCCCGTTGTGCCGTCCCCACCTTGCATCAGAACGCGTCACGCAACATCAGGCGGGCCCTAAGTTCCGTGCTTTGCGCAAAGGTCCACTTGACCACCGACACGTGGACAAGTGCATGCGGACAGGGATGCTACATTTCACTGACTGCACACTGCGTGAATGTAGTTGAGGCTGGGACTGGGTCACAAACTGGGCCGGTGTACCTCGCCTCCCCGCCAATCATTCCTGGCAGGGACTCTGAAACAACACCCTCCTCCTCCGCCGCCGTTAAATTGACTCCAGCTACGTGCTGGAAATGTTGCAGCAGTGGCGTGGATAGACGTCAGCAGGCTGTGCTGAAGCTCATCAGCTTGGGGGACAGACAGCACACTGCCTCCGAGGTGAGGGATGCCCTCCTCGATGAGACGGCAATATGGTTTGAGCCGCTGTACCTGGGCCCAGGCATGGTCGTGTTTGATAACGGCAGGAACCTGGTAGCAGCTCTGGAGCTTGCCAGCCTCCAACATGTTCCATGCCTGGCCCACATCTTTAACCTAGTGGTGCCCGCTTGTGCGCCCACTTTCGCAAGTCTACAGTAGACGCTGCTAGCCTCAAAACACTCCAGCAACGCCTACATCTGCCCGAACAACGGCTGTTGTGCGAAGTCCCCACACGCTGGAACTCAACATATCATATGTTGAGCAGAGTGGTTGAGAAGCAGAGACCTTTGATGGAGTACCATCTCCAAAACCCTAGGGTGCCACAAAGTCAGCTCCCTCAGTTTCTCAACCATGAGTGGCCATGGATGGGAGACCTATGTGAAATCCTACGGGTGTTTGAGGAGTCCACCAAGAGGGTCAGCTGTGACGACGCACTAGTGAGCGTAACAATCCCGCTCTTGTGTGTGATGCGAGAATCCCCCATTGCCATCAGGGATAACGCAGATCACACTAAGGAGTCAGGGATAGCAGCAGAACCGTCACAGCACGAGAGTAGGTCCACACACCTGTCCGTTTCACGGCGTTTTGGCTGACTTCATGTTGGGGTGCTTTTCAAGTGACAAGCGCGTAGTCAAAATAACGGAGAGCAACCAATACTGGATATTTGCAATCCTTGACCCCCGGTATAAAAATAACATTGCGTCTTTTATTCCGGTAGAGGGGAGGGCCAATCGCATTAATGATTGCCACAAGCAATTGGTGCAGAACATGATGGAGATGTTTCCATCAAGTGTCGTTGGCGGCAGAGAGGACAGTTCCTCCATGAGGCGAACAAGTGCCGCCCGGTCCACACCCACAAGGGGCACACTGTCTAAGCTCTGGGACACGTTAATGGCACCCCCTCGCCAAACTCCCGCCACTAAGGGGCCTAGTGTCACCAGGCGGGAAAAGTATAGGTGCATGTTGCGGGAATACCTGTCCGACCACAGCCCTGTCCTCTCCGATCCTTCTGCGCCCTACACGTATTGGGTGTCGAAGTTGGACCTGTGGCTTGAACTTGCCCTAAACGCCTTGGAGGTGCTGTCCTGTCCTGCCGCCAACGTGCTATCTGAAAGGATCTTCAGCGCAGCCGGTGGCATCATCACGGATAAGCGCAGCCGGCTGTCAGCTGAGAGTGCCGACCGGCTGACGTTCATCAAAATAAACTGCCACTGGATAGACCCATCATTTTCGTGCCCACCAGTGTCAAGCACCCCAACATGAATTGTCATGTCTGCGCTCAACCTCTACAATTCCAACTCATACTCCTCCACCATCTGCGTTGCACAATTCTCATTCTTCTAGGCTCAATTCACCCTGATTCCCCCAAACTCTGCTGGTTAGAGCCTCAATCCACCGTGATTTTCCCAAACTCTGCTGGTTAGTGGCTGAATCCACATGATTTCCCCAAAATCTGCTGGTTAGAGGCTCAATCCACTCTGATTTCCCCAAACTCTGCTGTTTAGAGGCTGAATCCACCCTGATTTCCCCAAACTGTGCTGGTTAGAGGCTCAACTCACCTGATTTCCCCAAACTCTGCTGGTTAGAGGCTGAATCCTCCCTGATTTCCTCAAATTCTGCTGGTTAGAGGCTGAATCCACCGTGATTTTTCCAAACTCTGCTGGTTAGAAGCTGAATCCACCTGATTTCCCCAAACTCTGCTGGTTAGAGGCTGAATCTACCTGATTTCCCCAAACTCTGCCGGTTAGAGGCTAAATCCACCCTGATTTCCCCAAATTCTGATGGTTAGAGGATGAATCCACCGTGATTTTCCTAAATTCTGCTGGTTAGAGGCTCAATCCACTCTGATTTCCCGCAACTCTGCTGGTTAGAGGCTTAATCCACCCTGATTCCCCAAACTCTGCTAGTTAGAGGCTGAATCCACCGTGATTTTCCCAAACTCTGCTGGTTAGAAGCTGAATCCACCCTGATTCCCCCAAACTCTGCTGGTTAGAGGCTCAATCCACCTTGATTTTCCCAAACTCTGCTGGTTAAAGGCTGAATCCACCGTGATTTTCCCAAACTCTGCTGGTTAGAAGCTGAATCCACCTGATTTTCCCAAACTCTGCTGGTTAGAGGCTGAATCCACCTGATTCCCCCAAACTCTGCTGGTTAGAGGCTCAATCCACTCTGATTTCCCCAAACTCTGCTGTTTAGAAGCTGAATCCACCCTGATTTCCCCAAACTCTGCTGGTTAGAGGCTCAATTCACCTGATTTCCCCAAACTCTGCTGGTTAGAGGCTCAATCCACCCTGATTTCCCCAAACTCTGCTGGTTAGAGGCTGAATCTACCGTGATTTCCCGAAACTCTGCTGGTTAGAGGCTGAATCCACCCTGATTTCCCCAAACTCTGCTGGTTAGAGGCTGAATCTACCGTGATTTCCCGAAACTCTGCTGGTTAGAGGCTGAATCCACCCTGATTCCCCCAAACTCCGCTGGTCAGAGGCTCAATACACTCTGATTTTCCCAAACTCTGCTGGTTAGAGGCTGAATCCTCCCTTATTTCCCCAAATTCTGCTGGTTAGAGGCTCAATCCACCCTGATTTTTCAAAACTCTGCTGGTTAAAGGCTCAATCCACCCTGATTCCCCCAAACTGTGCTGGTTAGAGGCTGAATCCACCATGATTTTCCCAAACTATGCTGGATAGAGGCTCAATCCACCCTGATTTCCCGAAACTCTGCTGGTTAGAGGCTCAATCCACCCTGATTTCCCCAAACTCTGCTGGTTAGAGGCTCAATCCACCCTTATTCCCCCAAACTCTGCTGGTTAGAGGCTCAATCCACCCTGATTTTCCCAAACTCTGCTGGTTAGAGGCTGAATCCACTCTGATTTTCCCAAACTCTGCTGGTTAGAGGCTGAATCCACCTGATTTCCCCAAAATCTGCTGGTAAGAGGCTGAATCCACCCTGATTTCCCCAAACTCTGCTGGTTAGAGGCTCAATCCACCCTTATTCCCCCAAACTCTGCTGGTTAGAGGCTGAATCAACCTGATTTCCCCAAAATCTGCTGGTAAGAGGCTGAATCCACCCTGATTTCCCCAAACTCTGCTGGTTAGAGGCTGAATCTACCGTGATTTCCCGAAACTTTGCTGGTTAGAGGCTTAATCCACCCTGATTTCCCCAAATCTGCTGGTTAGAGGATGAATCCACTGTGATTTTCCCAAACTCTGCTGGTTAGAGGCTGAATCCACCTGATTTCCCCAAAATCTGCTGGTTAGAGGCTCAATCCACTCTGATTTCCCCAAACTCTGCTGTTTAGAGGCTGAATCCACCCTGATTTCCCCAAACTGTGCTGGTTAGAGGCTCAATTCACCTGATTTCCCCAAACTCTGCTGGTTAGAGGCTGAATCTACCGTGATTTCTCCAAACTCTGCTGGTTAGAGGCTGAATCTACCGTGATTTCCCCAAACTCTGCTGGTTAGAGGCTGAATCCTCCCTGATTTCCTCAAATTCTGCTGGTTAGTGGCTGAATCCACCGTGATTTTCCCAAACTCTGCTGTTTAAAAGCTGAATCCACCTGTTTTCCCCAAACTCTGCTGGTTAGAGGCTGAATCCACCCTGATTTTCCTAAACTCTGCTGGTTAGAGGCTGAATCCACTCTGATTTCCCCAAACTCTGCTGGATAGAGGCACAATCCACTCTGATTTCCCGCAACTCTGCTGGTTAGAAGCTTAATCCACCCTGATTCCCCCAATCTCTGCTGGTTAGAGGCTGAATCCACCGTGATTTTCCCAAACTCTGCTGGTTGAAGGCTGAATCCACCGTGATTTTCCCAAACTCTGCTGGTTAGAAGCTGAATCCACCTGATTTCCCCAAACTCTGCTGGTTAGAGGCTCAATTCACCCTGATTCCCCCAAACTCTGCTGGTTAGAGGCTCAATACACTCTGATTTTCCCAAACTCTGCTGGTTAGAGGCTGAATCCACCTGATTTCCCCAAAATCTGCTGGTTAGAGGCTCAATCCACTCTGATTTCCCCAAACTCTGCTGTTTAGAGGCTGAATCCACCCTGATTTCCCCAAACTCTGCTGGTTAGAGGCTCAATTCACCTGATTTCCCCAAACTCTGCTGGTTAGAGGCTCAATCCACCCTGATTTCCCCAAACTCTGCTGGTTAGAGGCTGAATCTACCGTGATTTCCCGAAACTCTGCTGGTTAGAGGCTGAATCCACCCTGATTCCCCCAAACTCTGCTGGTTAGAGGCTCAATCCACCCTGATTTTCCCAAACTCTGCTGGTTAGAGGCTGAATCCACTCTGATTTCCCCAAAATCTGCTGGTTAGAGGCTGAATTTACTCTGATTTTCCCAAACTCTGCTGGTTAGAGGCTGAATCCACCCTGATTTCCCCAAACTCTGCTGGTTAGAGGCTCAATCCACTCTGATTTCCCCAAACTTTGCTGGTTAGAGGCTGAATCCTCCCTGATTTCCTCAAATTCTGCTGGTTAGAGGCTGAATCCACCGTGATTTTCCCAAACTCTGCTGGTTAGAGGATCAATCCACTCTGATTTACCAAACTCTGCTGGTTAGAGGATGAATCCACCCTGATTTTCCTAAACTCTGCTGGTTAGAGGCTGAATCCACTCTGATTTCCCCAAACTCTGCTGGATAGAGGCTGAATCCTCCCTGATTTCCTCAAATTCTGCTGGTTAGTGGCTGAATCCACCGTGATTTTCCCAAACTCTGCTGTTTAAAAGCTGAATCCACCTGTTTTCCCCAAACTCTGCTGGTTAGAGGCTGAATCCACCCTGATTTTCCTAAACTCTGCTGGTTAGAGGCTGAATCCACTCTGATTTCCCCAAACTCTGCTGGATAGAGGCACAATCCACTCTGATTTCCCGCAACTCTGCTGGTTAGAAGCTTAATCCACCCTGATTCCCCCAATCTCTGCTGGTTAGAGGCTGAATCCACCGTGATTTTCCCAAACTCTGCTGGTTGAAGGCTGAATCCACCGTGATTTTCCCAAACTCTGCTGGTTAGAAGCTGAATCCACCTGATTTCCCCAAACTCTGCTGGTTAGAGGCTCAATTCACCCTGATTCCCCCAAACTCTGCTGGTTAGAGGCTCAATACACTCTGATTTTCCCAAACTCTGCTGGTTAGAGGCTGAATCCACCTGATTTCCCCAAAATCTGCTGGTTAGAGGCTCAATCCACTCTGATTTCCCCAAACTCTGCTGTTTAGAGGCTGAATCCACCCTGATTTCCCCAAACTGTGCTGGTTAGAGGCTCAACTCACCTGATTTCCCCAAACTCTGCTGGTTAGAGGCTGAATCCACCGTGATTTTTCCAAACTCTGCTGGTTAGAAGCTGAATCCACCTGATTTCCCCAAACTCTGCTGGTTAGAGGTTGAATCTACCTGATTTCCCCAAACCCTGCCGGTTAGAGGCTAAATCCACCCTGATTTCCCCAAATTCTGATGGTTAGAGGATGAATCCACCGTGATTTTCCTAAATTCTGCTGGTTAGAGGCTCAATCCACTCTGATTTCCCGCAACTCTGCTGGTTAGAGGCTCAATCCACCCTGATTCCCCAAACTCTGCTGGTTAGAGGCTGAATCCACCGTGATTTTCCCAAACTCTGCTGGTTAGAAGCTGAATCCACCCTGATTCCCCCAAACTCTGCTGGTTAGAGGCTCAATCCACCGTGATTTTCCCAAACTCTGCTGGTTAAAGGCTGAATCCACCGTGATTTTCCCAAACTCTGCTGGTTAGATGCTGAATCCACCTGATTTTCCCAAACTCTGCTGGTTAGAGGCTCAATGCACTCTGATTTTCCCAAACTCTGCTGGATAGAGGCTGAATCCACCTGATTTCCCCAAAATCTGCTGGTTAGAGGCTCAATCCACTCTGATTTCCCCAAACTCTGCTGTTTAGAAGCTGAATCCACCGTGATTTCCCCAAACTCTGCTGGTTAGAGGCTCAATTCACCTGATTTCCCCAAACTCTGCTGGTTAGAGGCTCAATCCACCCTGATTTCCCCAAACTCTGCTGGTTAGAGGCTGAATCTACCGTGATTTCCCGAAACTCTGCTGGTTAGAGGCTGAATCCACCCTGATTTCCCCAAACTCTGCTGGTTAGAGGCTGAATCTACCGTGATTTCCCGAAACTCTGCTGGTTAGAGGCTGAATCCACCCTGATTCCCCCAAACTCCGCTGGTCAGAGGCTCAATCCACTCTGATTTCCCCAAACTCTGCTGGTTAGAAGCTCAATCCACCCTAATTCCCCCAAACTCTGCTGGTTAGGTGTTGAATCTACAGTGATTTCCCGAAACTCTGCTGTTTAGAGGCTGAATCCACCCTGATTTCCCCAAATTCTGCTGGTTAGAGGATTAAACCACCCTGATTTCCCCAAACTCTGCTGGTTAGAGGCTGAATCTACCGTGATTTCCCGAAACTCTGCTGGTTAGAGGCTGAATCCACCCTGATTTCCCCAAACTCTGCTGGTTAGAGGCTGAATCTACCGTGATTTCCCGAAACTCTGCTGGTTAGAGGCTGAATCCACCCTGATTCCCCCAAACTCCGCTGGTCAGAGGCTCAATACACTCTGATTTTCCCAAACTCTGCTGGTTAGAGGCTGAATCCTCCCTTATTTCCCCAAATTCTGCTGGTTAGAGGCTCAATCCACCCTGATTTTTCAAAACTCTGCTGGTTAAAGGCTCAATCCACCCTGATTCCCCCAAACTGTGCTGGTTAGAGGCTGAATCCACCATGATTTTCCCAAACTATGCTGGATAGAGGCTCAATCCACCCTGATTTCCCGAAACTCTGCTGGTTAGAGGCTCAATCCACCCTGATTTCCCCAAACTCTGCTGGTTAGAGGCTCAATCCACCCTTATTCCCCCAAACTCTGCTGGTTAGAGGCTCAATCCACCCTGATTTTCCCAAACTCTGCTGGTTAGAGGCTGAATCCACTCTGATTTTCCCAAACTCTGCTGGTTAGAGGCTGAATCCACCTGATTTCCCCAAAATCTGCTGGTAAGAGGCTCAATCCACCCTGATTTCCCCAAACTCTGCTGGTTAGAGGCTCAATCCACCCTTATTCCCCCAAACTCTGCTGGTTAGAGGCTGAATCAACCTGATTTCCCCAAAATCTGCTGGTAAGAGGCTGAATCCACCCTGATTTCCCCAAACTCTGCTGGTTAGAGGCTGAATCTACCGTGATTTCCCGAAACTTTGCTGGTTAGAGGCTTAATCCACCCTGATTTCCCCAAATCTGCTGGTTAGAGGATGAATCCACTGTGATTTTCCCAAACTCTGCTGGTTAGAGGCTGAATCCACCTGATTTCCCCAAAATCTGCTGGTTAGAGGCTCAATCCACTCTGATTTCCCCAAACTCTGCTGTTTAGAGGCTGAATCCACCCTGATTTCCCCAAACTGTGCTGGTTAGAGGCTCAATTCACCTGATTTCCCCAAACTCTGCTGGTTAGAGGCTGAATCTACCGTGATTTCCCCAAACTCTGCTGGTTAGAGGCTGAATCTACGGTGATTTCCCCAAACTCTGCTGGTTAGAGGCTGAATCCTCCCTGATTTCCTCAAATTCTGCTGGTTAGTGGCTGAATCCACCGTGATTTTCCCAAACTCTGCTGTTTAAAAGCTGAATCCACCTGTTTTCCCCAAACTCTGCTGGTTAGAGGCTGAATCCACCCTGATTTTCCTAAACTCTGCTGGTTAGAGGCTGAATCCACTCTGATTTCCCCAAACTCTGCTGGATAGAGGCACAATCCACTCTGATTTCCCGCAACTCTGCTGGTTAGAAGCTTAATCCACCCTGATTCCCCCAATCTCTGCTGGTTAGAGGCTGAATCCACCGTGATTTTCCCAAACTCTGCTGGTTGAAGGCTGAATCCACCGTGATTTTCCCAAACTCTGCTGGTTAGAAGCTGAATCCACCTGATTTCCCCAAACTCTGCTGGTTAGAGGCTCAATTCACCCTGATTCCCCCAAACTCTGCTGGTTAGAGGCTCAATACACTGATTTTCCCAAACTCTGCTGGTTAGAGGCTGAATCCACCTGATTTCCCCAAAATCTGCTGGTTAGAGGCTCAATCCACTCTGATTTCCCCAAACTCTGCTGTTTAGAGGCTGAATCCACCCTGATTTCCCCAAACTCTGCTGGTTAGAGGCTCAATTCACCTGATTTCCCCAAACTCTGCTGGTTAGAGGCTCAATCCACCCTGATTTCCCCAAACTCTGCTGGTTAGAGGCTGAATCTACCGTGATTTCCCGAAACTCTGCTGGTTAGAGGCTGAATCCACCCTGATTTTCCCAAACTCTGCTGGTTAGAGGCTGAATCCACTCTGATTTCCCCAAAATCTGCTGGTTAGAGGCTGAATTTACTCTGATTTTCCCAAACTCTGCTGGTTAGAGGCTGAATCCACCCTGATTTCCCCAAACTCTGCTGGTTAGAGGCTCAATCCACTCTGATTTCCCCAAACTCTGCTGGTTAGAGGGTGAATCAACCCTGATTTTCCCAAACTCTTCTGGTTAGAGGCTGAATCTACCGTGATTTCCCGAAACTCTGCTGGTTAGAGGCTGAATCCACCCTGATTTCCCCAAACTCTGCTGGTTAGAGGGTGAATCAACCCTGATTTCCCCAAACTCTGCTGGTTAGAGGCTGAATCTACCGTGATTTCCCAAAACTTTGCTGGTTAGAGGCTGAATCCACCTGATTTCCCCAAACTCTGCTGGTTAGAGGCTGAATCTACCCTGATTTCCCAAAACTCTGCTGGTTAGAGGCTGAATGAGATAATATAAGATATTCCTTTAATAGTCCCACAATGGGGAAATTTCAGTGATACAGTTTCATAGATGGTACAGTAGTATATAACGGGAGAGAAACACATACAACCTCATGGCAGATAGAGAAATCCTAGGAATCAGAGCAAATAAAAAAAGAAAGAAACACAGACACATTGCAGGATCATTTAGTTCTCTGTGCGGATTGATGTTAATAATAATAATAATAATAATAATAATAATAATAATAATAATAATACAGCCGACTTGGTTGTAGGACACGAGGAGGGGGTCACAGCATGTAGATATAACAAGCAGAAAATTTTGCAGAGGTGGGGGACATAGTCAGCTATTATGATAACATGTGGTAGTTCTTGGTAGGTAGTGAGATCTCCTGCTCACAGCTGATAGTTCGGTATCTTGTATCAGCACTATTGTCCTTTTAACCACAAAAAAAAATGCCCCAAATGTCCTTCATCACAAGCCCTCCTCCTCCTCCTTCCTTCTTACCACAGTGTTCTACTGCCCCAAGGAAGTCAGAGACCATCCAGGTATACATGGTGCTGCTCTCTTGCCAAGCTTCCATAACTCCTGGGGTAGGTGGGTGATGGTAGGTTCCCAGGCTGTAGCAGAGTCCCATGTGTCCACAGTAATAAAAAGAAAGAAATACCAGTCAGCTGTAGGCATCCTCACACATCAGCAATTGACGCCAAAAATCATCTCCTTGAAGAAGAAGTCCACACTTCCATGTAGGTTTTCCTCCATGCCGCATGGTGAGCCATGCTGTCCTAGCTGGGGGGATGGTAACAGGCACATGTGGAAACCAGCTGAACCAGGTCTTGTCATTGTCCATGCTTTTCAATGGAAAACAAAAGGAACAAAATACTCCACAGGGTCTTCCATTCGATTTATAGTTGCTAATTCATAGTGCTAGATTGCTTAGTTACCGGATTCTTGAAGATACAGAGAAAAAAGTGAAAAAGGAAAGAAAAGTTTGCTCCCAGCTTGGAGCACTGCATCAAGGCAGCCAAGCCCCTCAGGGGGGCGGCGCCAAAAATAAAAAATAAAAATCCACCCTGATTTTCCCAAACTCTGCTGGTTAGAGGCTTAATCCACCCTGATTTCCCCAAATTCTGCTGGTTAGAGGATGAATCCACCGTGATTTTCCCAAATTCTGCTGGTTAGAGTCTGAATCAACTCTAATTTCCCCAAACTCTGCTGGTTAGAGTCTGAATCCACCCTGATTTCCCCAAGCTCTGCTGGTTAGAGGCTCAATCCACCCTGATTTCCCCAAACTCTGCTGGTTAGAGGCTGAATGCACCCTGATTTCCCCAAACTCTGCTGGTTAGAGACTCAATCCACCCTGATTTCCCCCAACTCTGCTGGTTAGAGGCTCAATCCACCCTGATTTTAACAAACGGCTGGTTTGTTGTTTGCTGGTTAGAGGTAATACAGGGACTTTGGCGTGTTAGATGCGGTCCTGAGTCAAATATTGGTTTCCTCCTAAACGAGGATATTCGTTCGAACAGTCGAGTTTTGAGGGGCTACTCAAATTGAATATCGAAATTCGAACATTTCACTGTTCGCTCATCTCTAGTTGCGCTCTAACGAGGACAGGCATATTCAGCTTGGGATGACCACTGACAGAAAATAATGCATTTCAATGCTTTTTATAGAACAGGTGAAAGGAGAACGCCTACATGCCCAGGAACAAGATAGTCAACAGCACCTGGGATTCCCAGTCAGTCTCCCACGCTGGTTCTTGCTAGGCCTTAAGCTGCTTGGCGGCTGCGATCCGATGAGGGCAGGCATATACGACTTACTATGACCAATGACGGAAAGTAACGTATTTCAATGTTCTTTATAGAATAGGTGGAAGGGGAACACCTAAATGCCTAGGAATAAAATAGTCAACGGCACCTGGGCTTCCCAGCCAGTCTCCCGCGCTTGTACTTGCCAGGCCTTAAGCTGCATGGCAGCTGCGATTTGACAAGGGCAGGCTTTTTCAGTTTAGGATAGCCGCTGACAAAAAATGATGTAATTCAGAGGGGGCGGAGCTTGACCGCCGAGTACAGCGGACGCATGAGCCTGTAGCTCCGTTGTATCTGAGGCTAAAAGGAACGATAGAGCAGCAGTACCAAGACAAGAATGGTCAAGATCGGCAAGGAGAATCCTGGGGATTCCCCTTCTACCCCCAAAACGAGCCGTTCGCAGCTGGACCTGCGGAAATTTGCCAGGACAGCCCACATAACAAACAAGGAGAAGCCAAGAGGGCGCTGGAGATCGCGAAGCATAGGCCCGATCCCCATGTAGCGGCAGACATGGAGAGCGAGGGAGAAAAAAGTGCCTGTGAACTTAACACTTCATGTATTTCGAAATCATTCTTTAGGCAGGCACCTTCACAAGCGCTCCATCCAGTTCTGTCGGATCTAGCAGAACTTAAAGCCGAAATCCCATACTTACGTCAGAGAGTAGAAGTGGTTGAAGACGCATGCGCAGAGCTAACGACTCACTCATCCGCCATTGTGGACCTGCTTACGATACAGAAAGCTCAGCTAGACAACGCCCTGACCCTCCTGGAGGACCAGGAGAATAGGGGCCGATGCCGGAATGTACGCATAAAAGGCCTAGCAGAGTCTTACGCTCCGACTGTCCTAAAGGAGACTGTAAGTGACGTTTTTTCTATATTATTGGGCCCGGATAGAGCTAGCTCCCTAGCTATTGAGAGCACGCATACAGCCCTTAGGCCTAAGCCAAAAGAGGGAGACCCTCCCAGAGACGCTATTTGTAGTCTTCTTTCATATGTAGACAGGCAGGATATTCTTTCACTAGGTTGGTCTAAGGGAAAGGGATGGCTTATGGGGAAGACAAACTTACCTTCTATCAAGATTTGTCACCTTCAACACTTGCCAAGAGAAGGACACTCCGTCCATTACTTGAAACTTTAAGAGGCCACAACATGTTCACACTCTGGCAGACCTTCTGGCCTTGTGGGATCAGCTCGATATCACCCCAGTGGACATTCCCTCATGGCTCCCAACTCCAGATATCGCCACTCTTCCTCCGCTACCTGATTTCTCCTCCTGGCAGAAACCACTGAGAACCAAATCGCTTAAGACAAAGAGGTCACTACACCGCTATCAAGATGATACCTGAGGAATGAAGATCTGGCTCATCTCTACATGCTCTACATTTGCTGGTAACAGTAAAACAGGTTCTAATGCTTATATTTTCTGTTCTTTTTTCCCCAGTTATAGCTCTTCACATAGATACTAGGGATATGGCCAAAATACCCCTATTGAGTCACCTTAAAGTTCACATGTTATCTGTGCACACTATTTTTGATTTTTGGATTATTTACTGCTACAGTACTGCGCCCTCCAAAGTATATCTCTAAATGTGATTTTTCTTTCTACCAACCCAGAAAAGAGTTTCTCTAAGATTTTAGAAATTATTGAAAATTATGGCCATATTTCCCACTACAAAGTCAACTTGGATAAATGTGAAATTTTAAATATTTCTGTATCCGACCCATCAGCTATAGCTTTTATGAAAACCCTCCCATTTAAGTGGGCACCCTCTAGCATTAAATATTTGGGAGTTAAAATTCCAGGTCACATTAGAGATATTTACTTGCGAAATTTTGAGGAATTGCTTTTGGAAATTGATAGATTACTACGCCAATATGATATCCCATTTATTTCTTGGTTTGGTTGGCGGAACTTGATCCAGATGTATGTTCTCCCGAAGATCCTATATTTTCTGAGAATGCTTCCCATTAAGCTTGACTTCAGATTCTTTTCTGCCATCACCAAATTGTTCTCGAAGTTTTTGTGGAAAAGCAAAAGACCTCCACTAACTTATCGCTTGCTTCAACGACATAAACTAGAGGGCGGCATAAGTCTTCCAAACGTAAAACAGTACTAGGATGCAATCCAACTTCAACTCTGGGCAGAACTCTCAACACCTACAGGTACTTCCTCGGTCAAGAAATTGCTACTGGCACTATATGGTCCAAATCTTCTTAAGGCCCTCTGGTTGACCACACCCTCGCAATCTGCGACTGATCTTAATTGCTGGAGAAACAATATCCGTTTAAGAGGGGCAGTAGACACGTGGAAAAAATACAGTGCAGACTTACCACCTTATGCCTTCTTGCTGCTTACCTTTGGGACTTATGCCACACGTCACACCAGGTTTTAGGAGACCACTAGAAGACTTTTGGAGACTCCTTCTCCAGATCTCTTTAGATCAATTGATCTCAGAAGGGTCTTTACAAAATGCAGACTTCTTGCAGACACATCTGGGAGCTGCAACCCAGAATTCCATTACCTTTTTGCATAAGGCTCATTTTGAAGCGTGCAGAGACAAATTTAAAACCTCCATGAATTGGCAGAGATCCCACACCGAGTTCGAAAAAGCTGGTCTGAATCATACGCCTTCTTCTACACGTATCACACATTTCTTCACAGATTTATTGCGCCAACTGCTCTGCCCAAACCAAAATTCATTACCAAATTGGAAAGAGATTTACACCTGCAACTTAGCCCAATAGATTTAGAGCTAGCCCTTGAAAGATCCCATGGACTCTCTACATGTGTTCACCTGCAGGAGATGCATTCTAAGTTATTCTCCAGATGGTATCGCACTCCCAAGTGGCTCTTTGAAGGAGGACTCATTGATTCCCCCAGATGCTGAAGGTGCCTTGCAGATGAAGGCACGATGCTTCATTTATGGTGGTCATGCCCCAAAATGACCTCTTATTGTTGGGTCGCTATTGAGGACCAAATCAAAAGACTAGGTCTACCTAGGTTCAAGATCACATCTGACCTCCTGATATTCTTTCTCCCAATTTCCGAGACCAAGGCGGCGACGCAAAAGCTGATTTACCATCTTCTGTTAGCAGCTAAGTCACTGATCCCTCTCTACTGGAAACAAACTGCTCCACCTCCCGTAGACAGATGGATTGCGAAAGCAAACCAAGTTGCCAGATTTGAAGAAATGTTAGCATGGGCTAGAAGAACTCACCCAAAGTACCTTGAAGTGTGGACACCTTGGCTAGAGAACAGACTTGTACCCTATGCCACCCCAATGCCTAACGACGATGATACCTGATTCTACCAGACTGGGTAAACCAGAAGACTGCGTAACTTCAGACCTGGCCTCGACAGCTCAACACCTCAAACCTCCTGACCTTCTACTTCCTTTAACTTCTAGGCTTTTCTTCTCTACTCCCTTCTTCTCTCCCCCTGGTTCTCTTTCCCTCCTCCTTCCCTCTCCCTTTCCTCCCTACCTCGATTTTCCCTCTCTCTATTCTTATACTTAACCCACCCTCCTCTCCCCTCTTATATGACGGCTTTAATATGGTTACAATGGTTTCCTAATTTGTATTTCATGAAAATGGAAAATCTGTTATTATAAAAGTGTTATTGACTAGAGATGAGCGAGTAGTGTTCGATCGAGTAGGTGTTCGATCGAATACTACGGTATTCGAGATACTCGTACTCGATCAAACACTACTAGCTGTTCGAAGTTTAAGGTTCGATGCAGAATCAGCGTTGATTGGCAGAATGCTATACATTCTGCCAATCAACGCTGGTTCTTCTCTTACCTTTCCAAAGTCTTCTCCTCGCTGCGTCCCCGCGTCTTCTACCGGGTGGAATTCACTCTGCCTAGGCATCCGGCTTAGGCAGAGCCGACTGCGCATGCGCGGGCATGCCCTCGCATGCGCAGTCGGCTCTGCTCAGGCGTCGGGCCGGGCAAAGCCGACCGCGCATGCGCAGTCGGCTCTGCCTAGGCCCCGATGCCTAGACAGAGTGAATTCCAGCCGGAAGACGCCGCGCCGGGAGAAGACTTAAAGGGGAATGCAGCCCGACCGTCACTCGTGGACTTGGTAAGTATAATTGTATCGAATTTTGCCTACCCCTGAAACGAGCATTTCCCCCCATAGACTATAATGGGGTTCGAACAGCCGAACAGTGTGCGGCTGTTCGAATCAGATTTCGAACCTCGGACATTTTAGTGTTCGCTCATCTCTATTATTGACCTATCTCACTTCAATTGTGTATGGAAGGGGTTTGCGCAGTCCCTTCATTTTGTTAAACGAGATTATAATTGTTGCTCACCTCTGTTTTCTATGTCAAACTGGTCAATAAACATTAAATTTAAAAAAAAAAAAAAAAAAAAAGAAAATGATATAATTCGATGCTTTTTATAGAAAAGGAGGAAGAAGATCGCATAAATTTCCAGGAATAAAATTGTCAACGGCACCTGGAATTCCCAGCCAGTCTCCCACGCTCGTACTTGCCAGGCCTTAAGCTGCTTAGCTGTTGCAATCTGACAAGGGCAGCCATATTCAGCTTAAAACGACCACTGACATAAAAGAATGTAATTCAATGCTTTTTGTAGAACAGGTGGAAAGAGAACGCCTAAATGCCCAGAAACAAAATAGTCAACGGCACCTGGAATTCCCAACCAGTCTCCCACTTGCCAGGCCTTAAGCTGCTTAGCAGCTGCGATCTGACGAGGTCAGGAATATTCAGCTTAGGATGCCCGCTGGCAGAAAATGATGTAATTTTATGCTTTTTGCAGAAAAGGTGGAAGGAGAACGATTAAATGCCCAGGAATAAAATAGTCAACGGCACCTGGGATTCCCAGCCAGTCTCCCACGCTGGTACTTGCCAAACCTGAAACTGTTTGGCGGCTACAATCGGAAAAGGGAAAGCATATTGAATTTAGCATGCCTGCTGACAAGAAATGAAGTAATTCGATGCTTTTTATAGAACAGGTGGAAGGAAAACACCTAAATGCCCAGGAAAAAATATACATTCAACAGCACCTTGAACTCCCAGCCAGTCTCCAACACGGGTACTTGCCAGGCCTTCATCTGCTTAGTTTCTGCGATCTAACGGGGCAGGTACATTCAGCTGAGGATGAACGCTCACAGCAAAGGATGTAATTCGATGCTTTTTGTAGAACAAGTGGAGGGAGAACGCTTAAATGCTCAGGAATAAAATAGTCAATGGCACCTGGGATTCCCATCCAGTCTCCCACACTGGTACTTGTCAAGCCTGAAGCTGCTTAGCAGTTGCAATCTGACAAGGGCAGGCATGTGCAGCTTAGGATGACCGCTCTGAAAATAGAATGTAATTCGACGCTTTTTGTAGAACAGTTGGAAGGAGAACGCTTAAAGGGGTTGGCCACTTTCAGACCAATATTAACAAACAAATGTACAATAAAAAGATATACAATTTTCCAATATACTTTCTTTATCAATTCCTCACGGTTTTCTAGATCTCTGCTTGCTGTCACTCATTCTGTTACTTCTGGAGGATAAAACTTTGACCATGGTCATGTGATTTACGGTCCATGGTCATGTGACTTGCACACAGGTGTACAGCTGATTACCAGGCAGATGTCTGATTACTGTGCTGTGACTGTAACGAGCGGCACCTGTGTGCGCATCACATGACCATGGACCGTAAATCACATGACCATGGTCAGCGTTTTATCCTCTAGAAGTAACGGAATGAGTGACAGCAAGCAGAGATCTAGAAAACCGTGAGAAATCGATAAAGAAAGTATATTGGAAAATTGTATATCTTTTTATTGTACAATTGTTTGTCCATGTTGGTCTGAAGGTGGCCAACCCCTTTAAATGCCCAGGAACGAGGTAGTCAATGGCACCTTGGATTCTGAGCCAGTCTCCCACACTGGTGCTTGCCAGGCCTTGGGCTGTTTAGTTGTTGCAATCTAAAGAGGGGAGGCAAATTCAGCTTAGGAAGACCGCTGACGCTATAGGACGTAATTCAATGCTTTTTGCAGAACAGTTGAAAGGAGAATGCCTAGGAACAAAATAGTCAACAGCACCTTGGATTCCCAGCCAGTCTCCCATGCTGGTACTTGCCAGGTTTTTAGCTGCTTGACAACTAGCGATCTGACGAGGGCAGCCATATGTAAGAGAGTGAAACAGCCCCTGTGGAGTGAATGTGCAATGTGTAATTGAGTTGGTGTTTTCATAACCTGATATTTTGTTGTTTGACCACAAGAGGTCGCTGTTGCAAGATGACAAGTAAAAGGAAAAAGGCTGTATGCCCCTGGAGTATTGATGTGGGAACCCTGATCGTTGTAGGAGGGTTTAGGAGCCATCTTTGAGACAGTATGTGCTGGAATCTGAAGCAGAAGAGAGAGCTGTGGAGACATCTCGGTGCAGAGAGGGTCCTTGGAGGAAGAAGCCACAGCAAGAATAGCTGAGAATTCAAAACTTTCAGAGTTTGTCCAGACACCATCCTAAGGAGAAGATTACTGTCAGAGACTTGGCTGAGAAGTGAGACTGTCAGTGAGACCGCATGCTGTCTGAGGAGCTCCTCTTCAACCTGATGCTAACAGAGACTAAAAGGTACCCAACAGAAGTAAACGTGCACGCACCACACTGCAAGTTTGGTGCCAAATTGCTTGGCACTGAGTAAAAGCCTGTAGTTAGCTAGTTAGGTATAATCATCACCCCAGGCTGCAATACTGGTGAACTATCTACCTGTCTGGTAGAAGGACTAAGTCACAGAAGATTTCTACAGAGTTATATCTCTCAGAAAGGGACTTTTAAGGACGTCTGGGAGCAACAATTAGTTTAACTTTGCACTGTTTGGCTTGCAAGCTAACCAACTATTATGCTTGCTTAGTTGTACTTGGTTTGGGGGGGGAATTTAGTAGTATTGCGATAAGATTGTAAACTTTGATGTTACTCCGCCGGTGCCTGTGTCACACACACTGAATTGTTCCTGTGTAATAGGATAATAAAAGGTAACAGGCAGCTGCATAGGCACAGCCTGCAGGTAGGTAAAAGCTTGGAGTGTATTGAAGGCCACATTAGTGGGCACCGTGCTGTATAACACCAGGGTCCCAGTCTCTAGGCTGTGTAAATGTAATACCTGGGAGTGTTCTTTTGGACAAAAGAGGTTAAGTAAACTAAGTAAAATCCTATCTTGGTTAAATTAAATTGGACTCACTTCCTTTGTTCGTGACTTCGCTGTATCCTGGGGAGCCCACCTCGGTACACGGCTTACACATCCTCAGCTTAGGATGACCGCTGATATAAAATGATGTATTTCGATGCTTTTTATTGAACAGGTGGAAAGAGAAATAGTCAACAGCACGTGGGATTCTCATACAGTCTCCCATGCTCGTACTTGTCAGGTCCTAAGCTGTTTGGCAGCTGCAATCTTACAAGGGTAGACATATTCAGCTTAGGATAACTACTGACGAAAACTGATGTAATTCGATGCTTTTTGTAGAACAGGTGGAAGAAGAACGCCTTTTTGCCCAAGAAACAAAATAGTCAACGGCACCTAGGATTCCCAGCCAGTCTCCCATGCTGGTACTTGCCAGGTTTTTAGCTGCGATCTAACGAGGGCAGGCATATTTAGCTTAGGATGACCACTGACATAGATTGAGGTATTTTGATGCTTTTTATAGAACAGGTGGAAGGAGAATGTTTAAATGCCCAGGAATAAAATGGTCAACGGCACCTGAGAATCCCAGCCAGTCTCTCACGCTGGTACTTGCCAGGCCTTAAACTGCTTAGCTGTTGTGATCTAATAAGGGCAGGCATATTTGGCTTAGGATGCCCACAGAGAGAAAACACTGTATTTCAATGCTTTCTACAGAACAGGTGGAAGAAGAACGTCTTGCCCAAGAAACAAACTAGTCAACGGCACCTGGGATTCCCAGTCAGTCTCCCACACTCATATTTGCCAGACCCTAAGCTGCTTGGCGCCTGCGAGATAACAAGTGCAGGAACATTCAGCTTAGGATGACTGCTGACAAAAGTGAATATAATTCAAAGCTTTTTTTGTAGAACATTTCAAAGGAGATTGCTTAAACACCCAGGAATAAAATAGTCAATGGCGCCTGGGATTCCCATCCAGTCTCCCACGCTGGCACTTGCGAGGCCGTAAGCTGTTTAGCGGTTGCAATCTGACAAGGGCAGGCATGTGCAGCTTAGGATGACCGCTGTGAAAATAGAATGTAATTTGACGCTTTTTGTAAAACAGTTGGAAGGAGAACGCCTAACTGCCCAGGAACAAAATAGTCAACGGCATCTGGGATTCCCAGCCAGTCTCCCACACTGGTACTTACCAGGCCTTTAGCGGCTTGGAAGCTGCGATCTGAGGAGAGGAGGCATATTCAGCTTAGGATGACCGCTGAAAAGAAATAATGTAAATTGATGTTTTTTATAATATAATAATATAGTTACATAGTAGATGAGGTTGGATAAAGACATTAGTCCATCAAGTCCAACCAATAACCCTACAATCACTACAGTGTTGATCCAGGGGAAGGCAAAAAAAACCCTATGAGGCTTATGCCAATTGCCCCATTTCAGGGGAAAAAATTCCTTCCCGACTACAAATCTAGCAGTCAGTATAAAAACCCTGGCTCAACGTGTCCTTAAAATCTAGAGTCCATAACCTGTGATATTTTTCTCTTCAAGAAAGGCATCCAGACCCTCTTTGAACTTGTTTAATGAATCCGCCATCACCACTTCCTGGGGCAAAGAGTTCCATAGCCTCTCAGTTCTTACTGTGAAGAATCCCCTTCTATGTTTCTGGTGAAACCCTCTCTCCTCCATACGTAGTGGATGTCCTCTTGTAACAGTCACTGGCCTAGGAGTAAAAAGATCCTTTGAAAGTTCTTTGCATTGTCGCTTCATGTATTTGTACATTGTTCTAAGATCTCCCCGTAGACGTTTTTCTCTACACTGAATAACCCCAAATTTGTTAATCGATCGTTGTACTCCAGTCCACCCATTCCCCTAATCATTTTGGTTGCCCGTCTTTGCACTTTTTTAAGTTCACTTATGTCTTTCTTGTATATCGGGGCCCAAAATTGCGCACAATATTCTAAGTGTGGCCGTACCAGTGATTTGTATAGAGGCATAACTATGTCCTTGTCATGAGAATCTAGACCTCTTTTGATGCGTCCCATAATTTTATTTGCCTTGGCAGCAGCTGCCTGGCACTGGTCACTAAAGGTAAGCTTGCTGTCCACCAAAATCCCTAAGTCTTTCTCATTGTTAGTCTTTACCCAGTAATTTACTATTAAGTACATAATTAGAGATGAGCGAACACCGTTCGATCGAATAGGTATTCGATCGAATATCAGACCGTTCGAGGTATTCGTTTCCAATCGAATACCACGCAGCATACGCAGTAAAAATTTGTATCCCCTCCCACCTTCCCTGGCGCGTTTTTGCACCAATAACTGTGCAGGAGAGGTGGGACAAGAACTACGACTACGGAGGCATTGAAAAAAATTGTAAAAACCCATTGGCTGCCGAAAACATGTGACCTCCCATTTATAAGAATAGCCAGCGCCATCTTCGTGTCATTTTGCGGCTTGTAGATGTAGGGACAGATGACCTGCTGAGGGCTAGAGAGGATTTAGTAGGCAGGGAAAAACTGAAGAAAAACAATAGCTCTTTTCAAAGCTATACTGCAGGGAGAGGAGTCGAGCTTTCCATGGGGTGTCCCCCCGAAACAGGAATACAGAGCAATTCAGTCCAGTTCTATACGCTCAACCCAGCTTTCCACGGGGTGTCCCCCCAAACACCTAACAGGGATACAGAGCAATTCAGTCCAGTTCTATACCCTCAACCCAGCTTTCCACATGCTGTACCCCCCCAAAGCTAAGTGGGAGACAGCCGTTCAGTCAGGCCATGTATGGTCAAACCTGTTTTTAATGCTGTACCCCCCAAAGCTAAGTGGGAGACACAGCAATTCAATCAGGCTATATCAGCTCAATCCAATTTTTAAGGGTCTACCCCCCAAAAGCTAAGTGTGATACACAGCAATTCAGTCACGCTATATAAGCTCAATCCAATTTTTTGTTCAATCCAGTATTGTTTGCTCTCCATGATGTGAACTATTCCTTTGTCTCTTGAAAAGAAACCCAACATGAAGTCAGCCATGTGTGCCAGTGTATTACTTGGCATGACTTCGCTGCCCCCAACTGTAAGGGTCACTCTCCTTTTCCTCCATTTTCCACTCCCCTTCACACCATCCGTGCTGAAGCAATGGATGCACTGAACTTCACCCTCAAGCCTCGTGTGGGACAGTGACATGAAATGCCACTTCATCCCCCTCGTCTTCCTCTGCCAGCCAATGGTGCGAAGATGACAGGAGTGTGCTCTGAATGTTTTCAGCCTAACAGAGGCTACTTTTCACTTACGAAAATGGCTGCACTTTGACCAGTATATCAGGCACAATGGTGTAGGTTTCAAAGAACCTTTGCATCAACAACTTTAAAACGTGGGCCATGTGTGGACCGTGTTTGAGACTGGCAAGCTCCAGATCTGCTACCAGGTTCCTGTCATTATCACATATGCAAACATGCCTGGGCCCAGGTGCAGCAGGGAAAACCATATTGCCATATCATCCAGGATGGCATCCCTCTCCTCGGAGGCAGTGTGCTGACTGTCCCCCAAGCTTATGAGCTTCAGCACGGCCTGCTGACATCTCCCCATGCCAGTGTTACAGCGTTTTCAGCTCGTAGCTTGGGTCGAGGTTGCAGCGCAGGAGTAGGCTTTCAGAGAACCCCTGCCATGAATTTTGGGCTAGGAGAGGAGATAGGCCACCCCAGTTTTCACCCTGGGCCCAGACTCTACTACATTCACCTGGCCTATCATTAAAGAGAAGCAGCATCCCTGACCGCAGGCGCTTGTCGATGCGCCGGTGGTCAAGTGGACCTTGCAGCAAAGCGCGGAACTCTGGGCACAACTGATGTTATGGGACACGTGCAGGCGCAAGGCGGGGACAGCACACCAAGAGAAGTAGCAACGGCTAAGCCCAGCATAGCGAGGTGCCACAGCTGCCATCTGATGAAGGAAGGCCTGAGTAAACAGAAGCATAAACTCCAACATCTCCAGGACCAGCACTTTTTAGATGAGGCCGTTGAAGGCTTGGGCATGTGGGTGGCTTGTGCTGTGCTTCTGCCTGCAATGAAACGCCTGGGAGATGGGGAGTGGCTGGGAAGGGGCATGATGGTGCAGGCAAAAGGGCGGATGGGGGTGAACTGCTCTGCTGCAGAGCGCTCGCCATAGCAATCGGGTCTCCGCTATACGTGGAGGCCCGATGCTAATGCCTGCAATCAGAATGTACTCTGATTCAAGGCATTAAAACTTAACTCCACCCTCGTCCACAAAGCGGCCCCATATCTTTAAAGTTGCAGGCCGGGTGAGCCGACCTGTTCCGGTGACAGCCGGGAGCGTACTGAAGGCTTCCAGACCTGTCATAGCGATATTACAATCGTGGCTAGTCTATGACCAGCTGTGATAGTAATGTACAAAATCTCCCATAGACGGCAATACGCTTGTATTGTCGTCTATAGGGATATGCAATCAAATGATTGCAGGTTTAAGCCCCCTAGGTGGGGGCTAATAAAAATAGTTAAAAAAAAAAAAAAAGTTTTAAAAAAAATCTAAAAAATAAAAAAAAGTTCTATTCTAAATCACATCCTTTCCCTAGAATACATATAAAAGTAGAAAACTACTGTGATACATACACACATTAGTTACCCCTATGTCCGAAAATGCCCAGCGCCAAACCGCCATTTTTTTTTTTACAGTTTCGCCTCTGATTTAAAGAAAATAAAAAAAGGTGATCTAAGCATTAGACATTCCCCTAAATGGTATGTCTTTGATAACTGTGGCCCCGCCAGATTGTCAGTGCAAAAAAAAAAAGGTTATCCAGGCGGAGAGGTCGCATACGGACACCGGCGGTTTGCTATACAACCCATTCAAATGAATGGGTTGTAAAGCAGACCGCTGGCAAGCCGCCGCCTGTTCTGTTTCTCTGGGGTTTAGGACGGAAACCCCAGGGTGGACAGCGGCGGTAGCGTGAACCCTCCTTTACAGAAAAGATGGTTCAGGACTGGAAAGCAAATAAAAAGCATTAAAGAGTATGCCATGGGGTAAATGTGCATTAAGAAGAGGTACCCCACAGAAGAGGTAGTCTTATATGGCGAGTATATCCCAAACTCTATATTTTAAATGGAAAAGTTGGGGGTCGTCTTATACGCTGGAAAATACGGTATATATGTAAAATGTATTTTTTGTCGCAGATTTTGCAGCAGTTTTTTGAGCCAAAGTAATGGAATGAGGAGAAGTGAGAAGTATAAATGCTAACTATATATTTCCCATTTCACTCTAGGCTTTGGCTCAAAAAAAAAAAAAAAAAATGCAGCAAAAACTGCAACTACAAAAAAGTTGCTTTTCCACAACATGAGGCCTTTGCCTAAAGCTTATGTTCCGAATTTCACGTGACCATTAGGGTTGAGCCGATCTTGAGATTTCAGGATCGTTTTTAAAATCCGATTTCCGATCATTTTCCATCTGAACCTGATCCCAATTCCGATCCTAATGCAAGTCAATGTGATTTTTAATGATCAAAGATCAGATTTAAAAAACGATCCTATTCACTACACAGCATGTACTCCACGCTGCGTAGTGATTAAAAAATCCGCAGGCTACTTAGTCCCCCCCTCCCTGTTGTCCGCTTACCTGCACAGATCCGCTGTCGCTCCCCGTTCTTCTCGATCCGATCCTCTCCTATTCACATGCTTTCAGAGCGCTGTGTGTGCCCCCGCCTCCCAGGCTAGTGTTACTGAAGCTGGGAGTAGGCGGGCTTGTTGTGGCTTAAGAGAGTGTGGGCGGCTACAGGGTGGGGAGACGTGAGTGCATCACTCACTTCTCCCCTCTCAGTACCCACCCACACTCTCCTAAGCCACAAGCCCCGCCTTCTTCCTAGGTCTGTAACACTAGCGCACGCCGCTCTGAAAGCATGTGAATGAGAGAGGATCGGACCGAGAAGAACGGGGAGCGACAGCGGATCTGTGCAGGTAAGTTCAGTGATCGGAATCAGAATTCCGTTCCCAATCTTTTTTTTTAGGCAGGATCAAAACCCAATCGCGATCGTGAAATTTACTCGATCACCGATCGGGATCCGATCTTTTCTGATCCTGAACGCTCAACCCTAGTGACCATGCAGTGATAACATACCACACATGTGACTTCTGCAGCCAATCACTGGCCTTATAGTTCTTGTGCCGTAAATACAATCACTACTGTGGTGACACCAGTACAAGTGAAAGACTGTTTAGAGCAGGGGTCTCAAACTCAACTCAGCATGTGGGCCGTAGAGCAAGATCCCAGCCAGTCGGCGGGCCGCACCGTGGCAAATTTAGCTCCACCCACTTTTATGTTGACTCCGCCCATTCATTTTTCATGTGCCCCCCACACTGTATAATCCTCCTACAGTCACCCGTAAACTATATGTCCCCCCTCCATCTTTCCCCCAGTTACATATACACCCTTCATCTGCCCCCAGATTCATGTCCCCCCATCTCTGCCCCCAGATTCATGTCCTTCCATCTCTGCCCCCAGATTCATGTCCCTCCATCTCTGCCCCCAGATTCATGTCCCTCCATCTCTGCCCCCAGATTCATGTCCCCCCATCTCTGCCCCCAGATTCATGTCCCTCCATCTCTGCCCCCAGATTCATGTCCCCCCATCTCTGCCCCCAGATTCATGTCCCTCCATCTCTGCCCCCAGATTCATGTCCCCCATCTCTGCCCCCAGATTCATGTCCCCACATCTCTGCCACCAGATTCATGTCCCCCCATCTCTGCCCCCAGATTCATGTCCCCCCATCTCTGCCCCCAGATTCATGTCCCCTCCATCTCTGCCCCCAGATTCATGTCCCCACATCTCTGCCACCAGATTCATGTCCCCCCATCTCTGCCCCCAGATTCATGTCCCCTTATCTCTGCCCCCAGATTCATGTCCCCCCATCTCTGCCCCAGATTCATGTCCCCACATCTCTGCCCCAGATTCATGTCCCCCCTCCATCTCTGCCCCCAGATTCATGTCCCCCCATCTCTGCCCCAGATTCATGTCCCCCCCATCTCTGCCCCCAGAATCATGTCCCCCATCTTTGCCCTCAGATTCATGTCCCCCCCATCTCTGCCCCCAGAATCATGTCCCCCATCTCTGCCCTCAGATTCATGTCCCCCCCATCTCTGCCCCCAGAATCATGTCCCCCATCTCTGCCCTAAGATTCATGTCCCCCCATCTCTGCCCCCAGATTCATGTCCCCCATCTTGCTGACACACAGCCTGAACCTCCTATCATGCTCACACACAGCCTGCATCCCCTCCTATCATACTCAAACACTGCTTGCATCCACGTCCCACCCCTTGCTTACACTTGCTGTCTCCTCCCTCCATCTTACCTTCCAGTCTCCACTCACTTCAGCCTTCTCTTCTCAGCGGCTAAAGCCATCGGAAATATGTATTTTCCGATGGCTTTAGGCGACCCCTGTGCTTTGGTCGTTCGACCCCCGCCGGGGTCGTGACCCACAGGTTGAGAACCGCTGACGTATGACCTGTCCTAAACTGTATTATGCGTCGTAGGATGCTTCTGCGGGCCGCACAAAACTGTTTGCCGGGCGCGATTTTGAGACCCCTGGTTTAGAGGAACCACCACTTAAGTAGAAGTTATATTTTCAGAGGAAAACATTTCCGATTTAATTAAAAAAATGAATCTGGACAACACCTTTATACCTCAACCACAAATAGAAATAAAACTTGGATAGAATAGCAGAACTCTGTCAAACTCCAATATAGTCAGTTGGGCACTGTTTGTATTTATTATGTCACCTATAACATTATTTTCACTGTTCTGTTCCATAAGGTGTCCACACCATAATTACTTCATCTAACCAACGTGTGTATTGGAAGCAAATGTATCACCTTCAACAGTCTGTACGAGGGATTGCAAATTTTCATTTTAGGCAAGTACATTATGATCTCAGTGTTTTTGTTTTAAATTCTGATTTTATTAATAATTTTACAAATTTTAACAATGAGTTCACAGAAGAGGTACAGAAAACAGATACTAGTCAAGAAAAAATAAAAACAAGCAGCTAATAGCAAATAGAGTGAAACATAGCAAGTAATCAAACAATGAAATGAAAACAACGTAAGAATATTATCGGTAAGAAACAACCAAAATACAGATTATGGGTCGTAACCTCGTTCTACAAATATAGAAGAGTATACACATATCCCACTAAAGAACCTAACATATTAACTTTCCATACTGGGACGAGGGGTAGGTAATATGACTAGACAAATGTGTATTGATTAAGCATTAGGGGGGGAGGGTACCTAAAAAAATGGGGAAGAAGGGTTCAGGTTGGAGGATAAGAGGGGGGGGGGGGGGGAATTGTGTTATCAGTCCAGAAATTGGGGTAGGAAATAAGACAATAGAATAGCCGGTTTTTATTGGCTAGTGGCTAGATCCTCATAAACCTTCCACCAGGGAGACCATATTTTCAAGTACGTATCTCGTGTGCGCGATTTGCAGTACATTAATTCCTCATACCTGGCGATTTGATGATTTTTTTTCTCTCCAGAGTCGTATCGTTGGGGGAGTAGATTAGAGCCAGAATAAAGGCAACAGTGATTTTGCTGCTTCGATTAAATGGGTAATGAGTAGAGATGAGTGAACACTAAAATATTCGAGGTTCGAAATTCGATTCGAACAGCCGCTCACTGTTCGTGTGTTCGAACGGGTTTCGAACCCCATTATAGTCTATGGGGAACATATACTCGTTAAGGGGGAAACCCAAATCTGTGTCTGGAGGGTCACCAAGTCCACTATGACACCCCAGGAAATGATGCCAACACCTCTGGAATGACACTGGGACAGCAGGGGAAGCATGTCTGGGGGCATCTAACACACCAAAGACCCTCTATTACCCCATCATCACAGCCTAACAACTACACACTTTACACACTCAATACCACCTCTCAGACAGTAGGAAAACACCTTGAAACATGTGTATTTGGCACTTGGAGTGAGGACAGCTTGTCACCAGCAGTGAATTTGGCCCTTGTAGTAAGTTGAGGTTGGCACCAACATTTGTTTTGAAAATCAGGGTGGATTGAGCCTCTAACCAGCAGAGTTTGGGCAAATTCATGGTGGAGGGAGCCTCTAAACAGCCCAGTTTGGACCAATTCATGGTGGAGGGAGCCTCTAAACAGCCAAGTTTTGGGAAATTCATGGTGGAGGGAGCCTCTAAAAACCCCTGTTTGGACCAATTCATAGTGGAGGGAGCCTCTAAACAGCCAAGCTATGGGAAGTTCATGGTGGAGGGAGCCTCTAACCAGCCCAGTTTGGACCAATTCATGGTGGAGGGAGCCTCTAAACAGCCAAGTTTTGGGAAATTCATGGTGAAGGGAGCCTCTAAAAACCCCAGTTTGGACCAATTCATGGTGGAGGGAGCCTCTAACCAGCCCAGTTTGGACCAATTCATGGTGGAGGGAGCCTCTAAACAGCCAAGTTTTGGGAAATTCATGGTGGAGGGAGCCTCTAAAAACCCCAGTTTGGACCAATTCATGGTGGAGGGAGCCTCTAACCAGCAGAGTTGTGGGAAATCAGGGTGGAGGGAGCCTCTAAACAGCCAAGTTTTGGGAAATTCATGGTGAAGGGAGCCTCTAAAAACCCCAGTTTGGACCAATTCATGGTGGAGGGAGCCTCTAACCAGCCCAGTTTGGACCAATTCATGGTGGAGGGAGCCTCTAAACAGCCAAGTTTTGGGAAATTCATGGTGGAGGGAGCCTCTAAAAACCCCAGTTTGGACCAATTCATGGTGGAGGGAGCCTCTAACCAGCAGAGTTGTGGGAAATCAGGGTGGAGGGAGCCTCTAACCAGCAGAGTTGTGGGAAATCAGGGTGGAGGGAGCCTCTAACCAGCAGAGTTGGGGGAAATTAGGGTGGAGGGAGCCTCTAACCAGCAGAGTTGGGGGAAATCAGGGTGGAGGGAGCCTCTAACCAGCAGAGTTGGGGGAAATCAGGGTGGAGGGAGCCTCTAACCAGCAGAGTTGTGGGAAATCAGGGTGGAGGGAGCCTAGTATTAGCAGAATTGTGCAACGCTTATGTTGGATGAGTATGAGGATGCGGAGGAATTGGAGAGGTTGAGCACAGACATGGAGTTTCATGTTGGGGTGCTTTACACAGGTGGGCACGAAAATGAAGGCTCTATCCAGTGGTGGTTCATTTTTATCAAAGTGAGCCGGTCGGCACTCTCAGCTGACAGACGGGTGCGCTTGTCAGTGATGATGCCACCGGCTGCACTGAACACCCTCTCAGATAGGACGCTGGTGGCAGGACAGGACAGCACCTCCATGGCATATAGGGCAAGTTCAAGCCACAGGTCCAACTTCGACACCCAATACGTGTAGGGCGCAGAGGGGTCGGAGAGGACACGGCTGTGGTCGGAAAGGTATTCCCGCAATATGCGCCTATACTTCTCACGCCTGGTGACACTAGGACCCTCCGTGGCGGCACTTTGGCGAGGGGGTGCCATCAAGGTGTCCCAGACCTTAGACAGTGTGCCCCTCGTTTGTGTGGACCGGTGAGAGCTTGGTCGCCTACTGGAGGAACTGCCCTCCCTGCTGCCAACGTCACATGCTGGAAACATCTCCATCTTATTCTGCACCAATTGCTTGTGGCAAGCATTGATGCGATTGGCCCTCCCCTCTACCGGAATAAAAGAGGAGATGTTGTTTTTATACCGGGGGTCAAGGATAGCAAAGATCCAGTACTGGTTGTCCTCCATGATTTTGACAATACGCTTGTCGGTTGTAAAGCACCCCAACATGAACTCAGCCATGTCTGCCACAGTGTTAGTTGGCATGACTCCTCTGGCCCCCCGGAAAGTTCAATCGCCATTTCCTCCTCATCGTCCATGTCTACCCATCCGCGCTGCAACAATGGGACGATTCAAAGTTGCCCGGAAGCCTCCTGTATCACCATCACATCATCGGACAACTCTTCTTCCTCCTCCTCCTCCTCCTCCTCCATTAAACGTGATGAAGCGGACAGATGTGTGGACCTACTCTCCAGCTGTGACGGATCGGATGCTATCCCTGACTCCTCTGTGTGATCTGAGTTATCCCTGATGTCAATCAGGGATTCTCTCAGAACACACAAGAGCGGGATTGTAAGGCTCACCATCGCATCCTCAGAGCTCACCCTCCTTGTGGACTCCTCAAACACCCATAGGATGTCACAAAGGTCTCTCATCCATGGCCACTCATGGATGAGAAACTGAGGCAGCTGACTTTGTGGCACCCTAGGGTTTTGTAGCTGGTATTCCATCAAAGGTCTCTGCTGCTCAACCACTCTATTCAACATCTGAAACGTTGAGTTCCAGCGTGTGGGGACGTCGCACAAAAGCCGGTGTTGTGGCACAATCAGGCGTTGCTGGAGAGATTTTAAGCTAGCAGCGGCTACTGTCGACTTGCGAAAGTGGGCGCACATGCGCCGCACTTTCACCAGTAGCTCTGGAACATTGGGGTAGCTCTTTAGGAAACGTTGCACCACTAGGTTGAAGACGTGGGCCAGGCATGGAACATGTTGGAGTCCGGCAAGCTCCAGAGCTGCTACCAGGTTCCGGCCGTTATCACAAACGACCATGCCTGGGCCCAGGTGCAGCGGCTCAAACCATATTGCCGTCTCATCGAGGAGGGCATCCCTCACCTCGGAGGCAGTGTGCTGTCTGTCCCCCAAGCTGATCAGCTTCAGCACGGCCTGCTGCCGTCTACCAACGCCAGTGCTGCAACGTTTCCAACTCGTAGCTGGGGTCAACCTAACAGCGGAGGAGGAGGCGGTGGCGGAGAAGGAGGCGGTGGCGGAGGAGGAGCCGGTGGGGGAGGAGGAGGCGGTGGAGGAGGAGGGGGGTGTTCTTCTCGTGTCCCTGCCAGGAATGTGAGGCGGGGAGACGAGGTACACCGGGCCAGTTTGGGAAGCAGTCCCAGCCTCAACTACATTCACCCAGTGTGCCGTCAGTGAAATGTAGCGTCCCTGTCCGCATGCACTTGTCCACGCGTCGGTGGTCAAGTGGACCTTTGTGCAAAGCGCGGAACTAAGGGCCCGCCTGATGTTGAGTGACACGTGCTGGTGCAAGGCGGGGACGGCACACCGGGAGAAGTAGTGATGGCTAGGGACGGCATAGCGAGGTGCCGCAGTTGCCATCAGGTCCAGGAAGGCGGGAGTTTCAACAAGCCGGAACGCCAACATCTCCTGGGCCAGCAGTTTAGCGATGTTGGCGTTCAAGGCTTGCGCGTGTGGGTGGTTAGCGGTGTATTTCTGCCGCCGCTCCAATGTCTGAGAGATGGTGGGTTGTTGTAAAGAAGCGCCTGATGGTGCCTTTGATGGTGCAGGAGAAGGAGATAAGACAGGAACAGGGGAGGATGAGGAAGAAGTCAACAAAGTGGCGGAGGCAGATGAAGTGGTGTCCTGGCTCGTCCTCTGGAGTGCATCGCCAGCACAGTCAGCAGTGGCAGTGGCAGAGGCAGAGGCAGTGGCGTGAACGGCAGGTGGCCTTTGTCCTGCCGTTGCTGCCTGCCACTGATTCCAGTGCTTGGATTCCAAATGACGGCGCATTGAAGTGGTGGGCAGGTTGCTCTTCTCAGAGCCCCTAATCAATTTCGAGAGGCAAATTGTGCAGACAACACTATATCTGTCCTCGGCGCATTCCTTGAAAAAACTCCACACCTTCGAGAAACGTGCCCTCGAGGTGGGAGTTTTTCGGGGCTGGGTACGAACTAGAACATCTTGGGAGATTCCGGGTGTGGCCTGGCTTCGCCTAAGCTGCTGACCTCTGCCTCTGCCTCTAGCTACCCTTTTTGGTGCTGCACCTGCCTCAACATCCACACTACTTTCCCTGCTTGACATCCCCCCTGTCCAGGTCGGGTCAGTGTCCTCATCATCCACCACTTCCTCTTCCAACTCCTGTCTCATCTCCTCCTCCCGCACAATGTGCAGGTCAACTGGAAGCCCTGACGGAAAATGCGTCACATCATCGTCGATGAGGGTGGGTTGCTGGTCATCCACCACCAAATCGAACGGAGATGGAGGAGACTCTAGTGTTTGAGCATCTGGACACAGATGCTCCTCTGTTAGGTCCGTGGAATCGTGACATGGAGGGGCAGGTTGAGGGACAATGAAAGGAGCGGGGAGCAGGGACAGTTGGGCTTATTGTTCTTTGAAGCTTGGGAATTTTGGGAGGAAGGAGGACAAGACTGTTGGGTAATAGGAGGAGAGGAGGCAGAGCCTGACTGGCTGCTGGACAATGTGCTGTAAGCGTTATCCGACAGCCATTGCAAGACCTGTTCCTGGTTCTCGGGCCTACTAAGGTTTGTACCCTGCAGTTTAGTTAATGTGGCAAGCAACCCTAGCACTGTGGAGTGGCGCAATGCTTGCTGCCCCACAGGAGTAGGCACGGGACACCCTGTGGCTTCACTGCTACCTTGCTCCCCAGAACCATTCCCCCGACCTCGCCAACGGCCTCGTCCACGTACCTTTCCGGGAGCCTTGCGCATTTTGAATTCCCAGTCAGAAACTGGCACTATAAGGCAGTAGCAAGAAATGAGCGTATTTGTAACCCCAATATATTCTTTGAATTCCCAGTCAGACAATGGCACTATATGGCAGTAGCAAGAAATGAGGGTATTTGTAAACCCAATATATTCTTTGAATTCCCAGTCAGAAACTGGCACTATATGTCAGTGGCAGGACTTGAAGGTATTTGTAACCCCAATATATTCTTGGAATTCCCAGTCAGACAATTGCACTATATGGCAGTAGCAAGAAATGAGGGTATTTGTAACCCCAATATATTCTTTGAATTCCCAGTCAGAAACTGGCACTATATGTCAGTGGCAGAATTTGAAGGTATTTGTAACCCCAATATATTCTTGGAAATCCCAGTCAGACAATGGCACTATATGGCAGTAGCAAGAAATGAGGGTATTTGTAACAACAATATATTCTTGAAATTCCCAGTCAGACAATGGCACTATATGGCAGTGGCAGGACTTGAAGGTATTTGTAACCCCAATATATTATTGGAATTCCCAGTCAGACAATGGCACTATATGGCAGTAGCAAGAAATGAGGGTATTTGTAACCCCAATATATTCTTGGAATTCCCAGTCAGACAATGGCACTATATGTCAGTGGCAGGACTTGAAGGTATTTGTAACCCTAATATATTATTGGAATTCCCAGTCAGACAATGGCACTATATGGCAGTAGCATGAAATGAGGGTATTTGTAACCCCAATATATTCTTGGAATTCCCAGTCAGACAATGGCACTATATGGCAGAGGCAGGACTTGAAGGTATTTGTAACCCCAATATATTCTTGGAAATCCCAGTCAGACAATGGCACTATATGGCAGTAGCAAGAAATGAGGGTATTTGTAACCTCAATATATTCTTGGAATTCCCAGTCAGACAATGGCACTATATGGCAGCGGCAGGACTTGAAGGTATTTGTAACCCTAATATATTATTGGAATTCCCAGTCAGACAATGGCACTATATGGCAGTAGCAAGAAATGAGGGTATTTGTAACCCCAATATTTTCTTGGAATTCCCAGTCAGACAATGGCACTATATGGCAGTGGCAGGATTTGAAGGTATTTGTAACCCCAATATATTCTTGGAATTCCCAGTCAGACAATGGCACTATATGGCAGTGGCAGGACTTGAAGGTATTTGTAACCCCAATATATTCTTGGAATTCCCAGTCAGACAATGGCACTATATGTCAGTGGCAGGACTTGAAGGTATTTGTAACCCCAATATATTATTGGAATTCCCAGTCAGACAATGGCACTATATGGCAGTAGCAAGAAATGAGGGTATTTGTAACCCCAATATATTCTTGGAATTCCCAGTCAGACAATGGCACTATATGGCAGCGGCAGGACTTGAAGGTATTTGTAACCCCAATATATTCTTGGAATTCCCAGTCAGACAATGGCACTATATGGCAGTGGCAGGACTTGAAGGTATTTGTAACCCCAATATATTCTTGGAATTCCCAGTCAGATAATGGCACTATATGTCAGTGGCAGGACTTGAAGGTATTTGTAACCCCAATATATTATTGGAATTCCCAGTCAGATAATGGCACTATATGGCAGTAGCAAGAAATGAGGGTATTTGTAACCCCAATATATTCTTGGAATTCCCAGTCAGACAATGGCACTATATGGCAGCGGCAGGACTTGAAGGTATTTGTAACCCCAATATATTCTTGGAATTCCCAGTCAGACAATGGCACTATATGGCAGTGGCAGGACTTGAAGGTATTTGTAACCCCAATATATTCTTGGAATTCCCAGTCAGACAATGGCACTATATGGCAGTGGCAGGACTTGAAGGTATTTGTAACCCCAATATATTATTGGAATTCCCAGTCAGAAACTGGCACTATATGTCAGTGGCAGGACTTGAAGGTATTTGTAACCCCAATATATTCTTGGAATTCCCAGTCAGACAATGGCACTATATGGCAGAGGCAGGACTTGAAGGTATTTGTAACCCCAATATATTCTTGGAATTCCCAGTCAGAAACTGGCACTATATGTCAGTGGCAGGACTTGAAGGTATTCGTAACCCCAATATATTCTTGGAATTCCCAGTCAGACAATGGCACTCTATGGCAGTGGCAGGACTTGAAGGTATTTGTAACCCCAATATATTCTTGGAATTCCCAGTCGGAAACTGGCACTATATGTCAGTGGCAGGACTTGAAGGTATTTGTAACCCCAATATATTCTTGGAATTCCCAGTCAGACAATGGCACTATATGGCAGTAGCAAGAAATGAGGGTATTTGTAACCCCAATATATTCTTGGAATTCCTAGTCAGACAATGGCACTATATGGCAGAGGCAGGACTTGAAGGTATTTGTAACCCCAATATATTCTTGGAATTCCCAGTCAGACAATGGCACTATATGGCAGTGGCAGGACTTGAAGGTATTTGTAACCCCAATATATTATTGGAATTCCCATTCAGACAATGGCACTATATGGCAGTAGCAAGAAATGAGGGTATTTGTAACCCCAATATATTATTGGAATTCCCAGTCAGACAATGGCACTATATGGCAGTAGCAAGAAATGAGGGTATTTGTAACCCCAATGTATTCTTGGAATTCCCAGTCAGAAACTGGCACTATATGGCAGTAGCAAGAAATGAGGGTATTTGTAACCGCAATATATTCTTTGAATTCCCAGTCAGAAACTGGCACTATATGTCAGTGGCAGAACTTGAAGGTATTTGTAACGCCAATATATTATTGGAATTCCCAGTCAGACAATGGCACTATATGGCAGTAGCAAGAAATGAGGGTTTTTGTAACCCCAATATATTCTTGGAATTCCTAGTCAGACAATGGCACTATATGGCAGTGGCAGGACTTGAAGGTTTTTGTAACCCCAATATATTCTTGGAATTCCCAGTCAGAAACTGGCACTATATGTCAGTCTTAGAAAAATAAACACAAATGTGTCAGCTCACTCACGTGTTCTCTGATGAAAAAATCTGCGGGTGCCATGACATGCAATATCCGTGGGAAATCCTGATAAAGAAGGAAGGTGCACGGAGATTCAGCCTCCCAGCCCGAGGCACAAATGCAAAACCTCCGAATAGAATACTCCAGCATCCGAATTCCTCTCGATTAAAACTTAACCTTTATTGTGAAAGTTATTCATGAACATGGAATGTTCAAATAAAATTGTATATCTCAACAAATATCCATAATGGCAGAGTTGAATGAGCAAAACGTCCGACTGACGCGTTTCGGGGCACCTATATTCGCCCCTTTCTCATAGTCTGACGCCATAGAAAGACTGACCATCTTATATAGCTCTAAATGTCATTACTGCACCTGAGGTGCTAAGGTCAGAGACTCTACGTAATAACCAAAGGTCACAATGAAAAACATAACAAACACACAAAATAAACAAAGTAAACTAATACACCTATACAATGGATTAATACAAACACTGTCACTTGTTACATAATACAAAACAAACAGGGATAAAAAATAATTAAAAACTTACAAATTAACTTGTAAAAAGAGATAGAAACGAGATGAACCATCTACCGCGTAACATGGGCTCCCGTTCTGCCCATAATGAAGATGTCCGACTTCTAACCTATGCGCATGCGTGTTCAATCCTCCCAGTCACATGGGTGGATAGACCAATCAAGGTAAGTATATGCCGCTATGCCAATGTATGGGGTAAGACGTTGTGAACTCCGTTACTACACTGATACATTGTTCCTGAAATAAATGTATTGTGAAAACTATTGTAATTTAGCAAGTATAAACACTGCAAAACCACCCTAACTTATATTACTCTCTGGAATACAAATGACTATGAATATAACAGTTGTTGACAATCCCATGAATGCCGCTGTGTATATCTATATCCTTCAGTATCCCAACCACTATTATATAACGTTATTGATGTGTCGTGCTGTAACCTGATAATATATACTCGTGACCTATATGAATCATAAACATAAGCCTAAATAAATGTAATTGACTACAAAAATGTCAACTATGGTTATGTGGTTCTCAGTATTTATATATGTAAGAAAGATCATTTTTATAATTCATTCCTTTCGGCACTCTTGTGTCCAATTTGAGCACCCAAAATGCTTCTCTAATTCTGACCATATGCTCCCAGTTACCTCCCCTAACTGGTTTGGCAATCCGTTCGATAGCCTTGAAACTTAGGGATGATATATCCCCTCCATGTTTTTCCCGGAAGTGTCTAGTTACTCCTGTAATTTTCAAAGAATTTTTGTTAACAATACTCTGTACATGTTCCGAAACTCTAAGTTTGAGAGACCTGATGGTACTTCCTATGTATTGTAAATTGCATGTTTTACACGTAACCATATAGACCACGTGATCCGTGGTACAATTCATGAATCCATTGATGTTATAGGTTGAAGTATAAGTAGAATTTTGAAATACAGATGTTTTCTCTACATATTTACATGTTTGGCATCTGCTGTGACCACATTTGTAGAAACCCTTAATATGTAACCAGGTCTCTGATTTGATTCTATTTTCCTCCAAAAAAAGACTAGGGGATAAATAATTTGCCAATGTTTTCCCTCTTCTGGAGACAAATTTCACTCCATCAGTAAGTATGGTACACAACGTCTCATCCTGATATAATATACCCATATTTCTGCGTATTATATTCATTACTTCCTTGTAGTCTGTGCTGAATCTAGTAGAGAAATAAAGGTTAAAACCTTTTTGTGTGGTAGTTTTCGGTTTGTTTTTGTTCTTATTAGAGGATAGCAGCATTGCCCTATCAGTCCCCTCTACTATTTTCCTCGCTCTGTTTAATGACCAGCTGGAATATCCTCTTTCCTTCAAACGTTTAAAAATCTGCTCAGACTGTGACTTGTATATATCATCCCTGCTGCAAGCTCTTTTGAGTCTCATCATCTCCCCCACTGGTAATGCTCGAATAGTATGGGCTGGGTGAGAACTATCTGCATGCAACAATGTGTTACCTGATTGACTTTTGCGAAAAAGGCTAGTGTGAACTACACCCTCTTCAGCATTTCCCGAAAGGGTAACATCTAGAAAATCAATAGTGATTCTGTCAAATCTATATGTGAATTTGAGGTTAAATTGGTTCACATTTATATAATCCACGAAATCAATAATTTCTCTATCCTCCCCCTTCCAAACAAGCAATAAATCATCAATGTATCTTCCATACCAGCTAATATTGTCCCGAAAGGGATTGCTGGCATGGAAGATACATTTGCTTTCCCACCATGCCATGACAAGATTAGCCAGTGAGGGCGAGAACCTCGCCCCCATTGGCACTCCGCAGACTTGGAGATAGTACCTGTTGTTGAACATAAAATAATTATGTTGCAGTAGATAATTCACAGTCTCAACTATAAATTCACACCTTTCATTAGTAAAATCCGAAAATCTTTTCAAATGGTCCATTAACGCTAAGAGTGCTATGTCATGTGGTATTGAGGGGTATAAAGAGGAAACATCACAAGTGACCCATGCATAATCCCCCCTCCACTCAAACCCACTGAAAATCCTAAGAATTTCTTTCGAGTCCCTGACATATCCCGGTATACGGGTGACCAACGGTTGTAATATTTGGTCAATCCAATCGCAAAGATTTTCATTCAGGGACCCTATCCCAGAAACAATGGGCCTGAGTGGAGGGGGGAACACATCTTTGTGCACCTTGGGCAAACCGTGCATTATTGGAGTCACCGGATGTGTAGGGATCAAAAATTTTTCATCTTTTTCACAAAAAATACCCAATCTAATACCCTCTATAACAAGCTTACGTAGGGATAATATACTATATGTCAGTGGCAGGACTTGAAGGTATTTGTAACCCCAATATATTCTTGGAATTCCCAGTCAGACAATGGCACTATATGGCAGTGGCAGGACTTGAAGGTATTTGTAACCCCAATATATTCTTGGAATTCCCAGTCAGATAATGGCACTATATGTCAGTGGCAGGACTTGAAGGTATTTGTAACCCCAATATATTATTGGAATTCCCAGTCAGATAATGGCACTATATGGCAGTAGCAAGAAATGAGGGTATTTGTAACCCCAATATATTCTTGGAATTCCCAGTCAGACATTGGCACTATATGGCAGCGGCAGGACTTGAAGGTATTTGTAACCCCAATATATTCTTGGAATTCCCAGTCAGACAATGGCACTATATGGCAGTGGCAGGACTTGAAGGTATTTGTAACCCCAATATATTCTTGGAATTCCCAGTCAGACAATGGCACTATATGGCAGTGGCAGGACTTGAAGGTATTTGTAACCCCAATATATTATTGGAATTCCCAGTCAGAAACTGGCACTATATGTCAGTGGCAGGACTTGAAGGTATTTGTAACCCCAATATATTCTTGGAATTCCCAGTCAGACAATGGCACTATATGGCAGAGGCAGGACTTGAAGGTATTTGTAACCCCAATATATTCTTGGAATTCCCAGTCAGAAACTGGCACTATATGTCAGTGGCAGGACTTGAAGGTATTTGTAACCCCAATATATTCTTGGAATTCCCAGTCAGACAATGGCACTCTATGGCAGTGGCAGGACTTGAAGGTATTTGTAACCCCAATATATTCTTGGAATTCCCAGTCGGAAACTGGCACTATATGTCAGTGGCAGGACTTGAAGGTATTTGTAACCCCAATATATTCTTGGAATTCCCAGTCAGACAATGGCACTATATGGCAGTAGCAAGAAATGAGGGTATTTGTAACCCCAATATATTCTTGGAATTCCTAGTCAGACAATGGCACTATATGGCAGAGGCAGGACTTGAAGGTATTTGTAACCCCAATATATTCTTGGAATTCCCAGTCAGACAATGGCACTATATGGCAGTGGCAGGACTTGAAGGTATTTGTAACCCCAATATATTATTGGAATTCCCATTCAGACAATGGCACTATATGGCAGTAGCAAGAAATGAGGGTATTTGTAACCCCAATATATTATTGGAATTCCCAGTCAGACAATGGCACTATATGGCAGTAGCAAGAAATGAGGGTATTTGTAACCCCAATGTATTCTTGGAATTCCCAGTCAGAAACTGGCACTATATGGCAGTAGCAAGAAATGAGGATATTTGTAACCGCAATATATTCTTTGAATTCCCAGTCAGAAACTGGCACTATATGTCAGTGGCAGAACTTGAAGGTATTTGTAACCCCAATATATTATTGGAATTCCCAGTCAGACAATGGCACTATATGGCAGTAGCAAGAAATGAGGGTATTTGTAACCCCAATATATTCTTGGAATTCCTAGTCAGACAATGGCACTATATGGCAGTGGCAGGACTTGAAGGTTTTTGTAACCCCAATATATTCTTGGAATTCCCAGTCAGAAACTGGCACTATATGTCAGTGGCAGAACTTGAAGGTATTTGTAACGCCAATATATTATTGGAATTCCCAGTCAGACAATGGCACTATATGGCAGTAGCAAGAAATGAGGGTATTTGTAACCCCAATATATTCTTGGAATTCCTAGTCAGACAATGGCACTATATGGCAGTGGCAGGACTTGAAGGTTTTTGTAACCCCAATATATTCTTGGAATTCCCAGTCAGAAACTGGCACTATATGTCAGTCTTAGAAAAATAAACACAAATGTGTCAGCTCACTCACGTGTTCTCTGATGAAAAAATCTGCGGGTGCCATGACATGCAATATCCGTGGGAAATCCTGATAAAGAAGGAAGGTGCACGGAGATTCAGCCTCCCAGCCCGAGGCACAAATGCAAAACCTCCGAATAGAATACTCCAGCATCCGAATTCCTCTCGATTAAAACTTAACCTTTATTGTGAAAGTTATTCATGAACATGGAATGTTCAAAGAAAATTGTATATCTCAACAAATATCCATAATGGCAGAGTTGAATGAGCAAAACGTCCGACTGACGCGTTTCGGGGCACCTATATTCGCCCCTTTCTCATAGTCTGACGCCATAGAAAGACTGACCATCTTATATAGCTCTAAATGTCATTACTGCACCTGAGGTGCTAAGGTCAGAGACTCTACGTAATAACCAAAGGTCACAATGAAAAACATAACAAACACACAAAATAAACAAAGTAAACTAATACACCTATACAATGGATTAATACAAACACTGTCACTTGTTACATAATACAAAACAAACAGGGATAAAAAATAATTAAAAACTTACAAATTAACTTGTAAAAAGAGATAGAAACGAGATGAACCATCTACCGCGTAACATGGGCTCCCGTTCTGCCCATAATGAAGATGTCCGACTTCTAACCTATGCGCATGCGTGTTCAATCCTCCCAGTCACATGGGTGGATAGACCAATCAAGGTAAGTATATGCCGCTACGCCAATGTATGGGGTAAGACGTTGTGAACTCCGTTACTACACTGATACATTGTTCCTGAAATAAATGTATTGTGAAAACTATTGTAATTTAGCAAGTATAAACACTGCAAAACCACCCTAACTTATATTACTCTCTGGAATACAAATGACTATGAATATAACAGTTGTTGACAATCCCATGAATGCCGCTGTGTATATCTATATCCTTCAGTATCCCAACCACTATTATATAACGTTATTGATGTGTCGTGCTGTAACCTGATAATATATACTCGTGACCTATATGAATCATAAACATAAGCCTAAATAAATGTAATTGACTACAAAAATGTCAACTATGGTTATGTGGTTCTCAGTATTTATATATGTAAGAAAGATCATTTTTATAATTCATTCCTTTCGGCACTCTTGTGTCCAATTTGAGCACCCAAAATGCTTCTCTAATTCTGACCATATGCTCCCAGTTACCTCCCCTAACTGGTTTGGCAATCCGTTCGATAGCCTTGAAACTTAGGGATGATATATCCCCTCCATGTTTTTCCCGGAAGTGTCTAGTTACTCCTGTAATTTTCAAAGAATTTTTGTTAACAATACTCTGTACATGTTCCGAAACTCTAAGTTTGAGAGACCTGATGGTACTTCCTATGTATTGTAAATTGCATGTTTTACACGTAACCATATAGACCACGTGATCCGTGGTACAATTCATGAATCCATTGATGTTATAGGTTGAAGTATAAGTAGAATTTTGAAATACAGATGTTTTCTCTACATATTTACATGTTTGGCATCTGCTGTGACCACATTTGTAGAAACCCTTAATATGTAACCAGGTCTCTGATTTGATTCTATTTTCCTCCAAAAAAAGACTAGGGGATAAATAATTTGCCAATGTTTTCCCTCTTCTGGAGACAAATTTCACTCCATCAGTAAGTATGGTACACAACGTCTCATCCTGATATAATATACCCATATTTCTGCGTATTATATTCATTACTTCCTTGTAGTCTGTGCTGAATCTAGTAGAGAAATAAAGGTTAAAACCTTTTTGTGTGGTAGTTTTCGGTTTGTTTTTGTTCTTATTAGAGGATAGCAGCATTGCCCTATCAGTCCCCTCTACTATTTTCCTCGCTCTGTTTAATGACCAGCTGGAATATCCTCTTTCCTTCAAACGTTTAAAAATCTGCTCAGACTGTGACTTGTATATATCATCCCTGCTGCAAGCTCTTTTGAGTCTCATCATCTCCCCCACTGGTAATGCTCGAATAGTATGGGCTGGGTGAGAACTATCTGCATGCAACAATGTGTTACCTGATTGACTTTTGCGAAAAAGGCTAGTGTGAACTACACCCTCTTCAGCATTTCCCGAAAGGGTAACATCTAGAAAATCAATAGTGATTCTGTCAAATCTATATGTGAATTTGAGGTTAAATTGGTTCACATTTATATAATCCACGAAATCAATAATTTCTCTATCCTCCCCCTTCCAAACAAGCAATAAATCATCAATGTATCTTCCATACCAGCTAATATTGTCCCGAAAGGGATTGCTGGCATGGAAGATACATTTGCTTTCCCACCATGCCATGACAAGATTAGCCAGTGAGGGCGAGAACCTCGCCCCCATTGGCACTCCGCAGACTTGGAGATAGTACCTGTTGTTGAACATAAAATAATTATGTTGCAGTAGATAATTCACAGTCTCAACTATAAAGTCACACCTTTCATTAGTAAAATCCGAAAATCTTTTCAAATGGTCCATTAACGCTAAGAGTGCTATGTCATGTGGTATTGAGGGGTATAAAGAGGAAACATCACAAGTGACCCATGCATAATCCCCCCTCCACTCAAACCCACTGAAAATCCTAAGAATTTCTTTCGAGTCCCTGACATATCCCGGTATACGGGTGACCAACGGTTGTAATATTTGGTCAATCCAATCGCAAAGATTTTCATTCAGGGACCCTATCCCAGAAACAATGGGCCTGAGTGGAGGGGGGAACACATCTTTGTGCACCTTGGGCAAACCGTGCATTATTGGAGTCACCGGATGTGTAGGGATCAAAAATTTTTCATCTTTTTCACAAAAAATACCCAATCTAATACCCTCTATAACAAGCTTACGTAGGGATAATATACTATATGTCAGTGGCAGGACTTGAAGGTATTTGTAACCCCAATATATTCTTGGAATTCCCAGTCAGACAATGGCACTATATGGCAGTGGCAGGACTTGAAGGTATTTGTAACCCCAATATATTCTTGGAATTCCCAGTCAGACAATGGCACTATATGGCAGTGGCAGGACTTGAAGGTATTTGTAACCCCAATATATTATTGGAATTCCCAGTCAGACAATGGCACTATATGGCAGTAGCAAGAAATGAGGGTATTTGTAACCCCAATATATTCTTGGAATTCCCAGTCAGACAATGGCACTATATGGCAGTGGCAGGACTTGAAGGTATTTGTAACCCCAATATATTCTTGGAATTCCCAGTCAGACAATGGCACTATATGGCAGTGGCAGGACTTGAAGGTATTTGTAACCCCAATATATTCTTGGAATTCCCAGTCAGACAATGGCACTATATGGCAGTGGCAGGACTTGAAGGTATTTGTAACCCCAATATATTATTGGAATTCCCAGTCAGACAATGGCACTGTATGGCAGTATCAAGAAATGAGGGTATTTGTAACCCCAATATATTCTTGGAATTCCTAGTCAGACAATGGCACTATATGGCAGTGGCAGGACTTGAAGGTATTTGTAACCCCAATATATTCTTGGAATTCCCAGTCAGAAACTGGCACTATATGTCAGTGGCAGGACTTGAAGGTATTTGTAACCCCAATATATTCTTGGAATTCCCAGTCAGACAATGGCACTATATGGCAGTGGCAGGACTTGAAGGTATTTGTAACCCCAATATATTCTTGGAATTCCCAGTCAGACAATGGCACTATATGGCAGTAGCAAGAAATGAGGGTATTTGTAACCCCAATATATTCTTGGAATTCCCAGTCAGACAATGGCACTATATGGCAGTGGCAGGACTTGAAGGTATTTGTAACCCCAATATATTCTTGGAATTCCCAGTCAGACAATGGCACTATATGGCAGTAGCAAGAAATGAGGGTATTTGTAACCCCAATATATTCTTTGAATTCCCAGTCAGAAACTGGCACTATATGTCAGTGGCAGAACTTGAAGGTATTTGTAACCCCAATATAATGTTGGAATTCCCAGTCAGACAATGGCACTATATGGCAGTGGCAGGACTTGAAGGTATTTGTAACCCCAATATATTCTTGGAATTCCCAGTCAGACAATGGCACTATATGTCAGTGGCAGGACTTGAAGGTATTTGTAACCCCAATATATTATTGGAATTCCCAGTCAGACAATGGCACTATATGGCAGGAGCAAGAAATGAGGGTATTTGTAACCCCAATATATTCTTGGAATTCCCAGTCAGACAATGGCACTATATGGCAGTAGCAAGAAATGAGGGTATTTGTAACCCCAATATATTCTTGGAATTCCCAGTCAGAAACTGGCACTATATGGCAGTAGCAAGAAATGAGGGTATTTGTAACCCCAATATATTCTTTGAATTTCCAGTCAGAAACTGGCACTATATGTCAGTGGCAGAACTATTGCTAGGGGACTTGCAGGGTTTTTCTGGGGTGAAGGTGGGGGGGCACACCGTTGGAACGGGGATCGGGGGTGTATATATAGGGTATACAGGAATACACTGTCAGTGTATTCCATTCAGGATCCGGGGAAAGCTGGGTTGCGGCGATTGAGCCCGTCAGTGCCACATTACACTGATAAGCTTCTCCCTGGAATTTAGCTCTTACAAGAGCTGTTGGTTGTCTTCTCCTTCCTATCCTAGCCTGTCCCTTCCTACCCAGAATCTGATCCCTAGCTAAGTGGACTGAAGCCTCCGTTCTCGGTGAATTGCAAGCTCAGAATGACGCGAACCTGGGCAGCGCTGTTCTTTTAAATTAGAGGTCACATGTTTTCGGCAGCCAATGGGTTTTTCCTACTTTTTTCAACGTCACCGGTGTCGTAGTTCCTGTCCCACCTACCCTGCGCTGTTATTGGAGCAAAAATGGCGCTAGGGAAGGTGAGAGGGGAATTGAGTAATGGCGCACTTTACCACGCGGTGTTCGATTTGAATCGAACATGCCGAACAGCCTAATATCCGATCGAACATGAGTTCGATAGAACACTGTTCGCTCATCTCTAGTAATGAGTAGAGATGAGCGAAAAGTGTTCTATCGAACACATGTTCGATCGGATATCAGGCTGTTCGAGATGTTCGATTCCATACGGACACCACGTGGCAAACTCCAAAAAAATTCGATTCCCCTCCCACCTTCCCTGGCGCTTTTTTTGCACCAATAACAGCGCAGGGGAGGTGGGACAGGAACTACGACAACGGGGGCATTGAAAAAAATCGGAAAAAGTCATTGGCTGCCGAAATCAGGTGACCTCCATTTTAGACGAATAGTGGATTTCAAATCCGGGTCATATGAGAATATGAACTTTGTGACTATGAGACAGGGATAGCTGTACAGGCAGAGATAGCTAGGGATAACCTTTATTTATGTGGGAGTGTTATTAAAAATAACTTTTTGGGGCTCTATCGGGTGTGTAATTGTGTTTTTTGTGAGATAAACTTTTTCCCATAGGAATGCATTGAGCAGCGTTGATTGGCCGAATGAGATATAGAAGACGTGCAGAGACTCAGCAGTGTTGAGCCAGTTCTGCTCAACTACACCGTGTGCCGGTCAGCACTGCTGTGCGAGCTCGGCACACACTCAGCTCTGCATCACCGCTGGCATTGGCCAGCGTTGATTGGCCAGTATACAGAATCAGTATACAGAATCAGCAGAGCTGAGTGTGTGCTGAGCTCGCACAGCAGAGCCGACCGGCACATGGTGTAGTTGAGCAGAACTGGCTCAACACAGTAGAGGTGAGTGTGTGCACTCGCTCAGCTTGTCTGCATCACCGCATACCCATAGGAATGCATTGGCCAGTCTCCAGCCAATCAGCGCTGGCTCTGCCGGAGGAGGCGGAGTCTAAGGTCGGACCTGAATGGAGACTGGTGTGGAGCGATCTTAGACTCCGCCTCCTCCGGCAGAGCCAGCGCTGATTGGCCGAATTCTGAAGACTGGCCAATGCATTCCTATGGGAAAAAGCTTGCAAAAATCGCAAGCTGACAGGGATTTCCATGTAATAAAGTGACTTTTATGCCCCCAGGCATGCTTCCCCTGCTGTCCCAGTGTCATTCCAGGGTGTTGGTATCATTTACTACAAAAAAGTTGCTTTTCCACAACATGAGGCCTTTGCCTAAAGCTTATGTTCCGAATTTCACGTGACCATTAGGGTTGAGCCGATCTTGAGATTTCAGGATCGTTTTTAAAATCCGATTTCCGATCATTTTCCATCTGAACCTGATCCCAATTCCGATCCTAATGCAAGTCAATGTGATTTTTAATGATCAAAGATCAGATTTAAAAAACGATCCTATTCACTACACAGCATGTACTCCACGCTGCGTAGTGATTAAAAAATCCGCAGGCTACTTAGTCCCCCCCTCCCTGTTGTCCGCTTACCTGCACAGATCCGCTGTCGCTCCCCGTTCTTCTCGATCCGATCCTCTCCTATTCACATGCTTTCAGAGCGCTGTGTGTGCCCCCGCCTCCCAGGCTAGTGTTACTGAAGCTGGGAGTAGGCGGGCTTGTTGTGGCTTAAGAGAGTGTGGGCGGCTACAGGGTGGGGAGACGTGAGTGCATCACTCACTTCTCCCCTCTCAGTACCCACCCACACTCTCCTAAGCCACAAGCCCCGCCTTCTTCCTAGGTCTGTAACACTAGCGCACGCCGCTCTGAAAGCATGTGAATGAGAGAGGATCGGACCGAGAAGAACGGGGAGCGACAGCGGATCTGTGCAGGTAAGTTCAGTGATCGGAATCAGAATTCCGTTCCCAATCTTTTTTTTTAGGCAGGATCAAAACCCAATCGCGATCGTGAAATTTACTCGATCACCGATCGGGATCCGATCTTTTCTGATCCTGAACGCTCAACCCTAGTGACCATGCAGTGATAACATACCACACATGTGACTTCTGCAGCCAATCACTGGCCTTATAGTTCTTGTGCCGTAAATACAATCACTACTGTGGTGACACCAGTACAAGTGAAAGACTGTTTAGAGCAGGGGTCTCAAACTCAACTCAGCATGTGGGCCGTAGAGCAAGATCCCAGCCAGTCGGCGGGCCGCACCGTGGCAAATTTAGCTCCACCCACTTTTATGTTGACTCCGCCCATTCATTTTTCATGTGCCCCCCACACTGTATAATCCTCCTACAGTCACCCGTAAACTATATGTCCCCCCTCCATCTTTCCCCCAGTTACATATACACCCTTCATCTGCCCCCAGATTCATGTCCCCCCATCTCTGCCCCCAGATTCATGTCCTTCCATCTCTGCCCCCAGATTCATGTCCCTCCATCTCTGCCCCCAGATTCATGTCCCTCCATCTCTGCCCCCAGATTCATGTCCCCCCATCTCTGCCCCCAGATTCATGTCCCTCCATCTCTGCCCCCAGATTCATGTCCCCCCATCTCTGCCCCCAGATTCATGTCCCTCCATCTCTGCCCCCAGATTCATGTCCCCCATCTCTGCCCCCAGATTCATGTCCCCACATCTCTGCCACCAGATTCATGTCCCCCCATCTCTGCCCCCAGATTCATGTCCCCCCATCTCTGCCCCCAGATTCATGTCCCCTCCATCTCTGCCCCCAGATTCATGTCCCCACATCTCTGCCACCAGATTCATGTCCCCCCATCTCTGCCCCCAGATTCATGTCCCCTTATCTCTGCCCCCAGATTCATGTCCCCCCATCTCTGCCCCAGATTCATGTCCCCACATCTCTGCCCCAGATTCATGTCCCCCCTCCATCTCTGCCCCCAGATTCATGTCCCCCCATCTCTGCCCCAGATTCATGTCCCCCCATCTCTGCCCCCAGAATCATGTCCCCCATCTTTGCCCTCAGATTCATGTCCCCCCCATCTCTGCCCCCAGAATCATGTCCCCCATCTCTGCCCTCAGATTCATGTCCCCCCCATCTCTGCCCCCAGAATCATGTCCCCCATCTCTGCCCTAAGATTCATGTCCCCCCATCTCTGCCCCCAGATTCATGTCCCCCATCTTGCTGACACACAGCCTGAACCTCCTATCATGCTCACACACAGCCTGCATCCCCTCCTATCATACTCAAACACTGCTTGCATCCACGTCCCACCCCTTGCTTACACTTGCTGTCTCCTCCCTCCATCTTACCTTCCAGTCTCCACTCACTTCAGCCTTCTCTTCTCAGCGGCTAAAGCCATCGGAAATATGTATTTTCCGATGGCTTTAGGCGACCCCTGTGCTTTGGTCGTTCGACCCCCGCCGGGGTCGTGACCCACAGGTTGAGAACCGCTGACGTATGACCTGTCCTAAACTGTATTATGCGTCGTAGGATGCTTCTGCGGGCCGCACAAAACTGTTTGCCGGGCGCGATTTTGAGACCCCTGGTTTAGAGGAACCACCACTTAAGTAGAAGTTATATTTTCAGAGGAAAACATTTCCGATTTAATTAAAAAAATGAATCTGGACAACACCTTTATACCTCAACCACAAATAGAAATAAAACTTGGATAGAATAGCAGAACTCTGTCAAACTCCAATATAGTCAGTTGGGCACTGTTTGTATTTATTATGTCACCTATAACATTATTTTCACTGTTCTGTTCCATAAGGTGTCCACACCATAATTACTTCATCTAACCAACGTGTGTATTGGAAGCAAATGTATCACCTTCAACAGTCTGTACGAGGGATTGCAAATTTTCATTTTAGGCAAGTACATTATGATCTCAGTGTTTTTGTTTTAAATTCTGATTTTATTAATAATTTTACAAATTTTAACAATGAGTTCACAGAAGAGGTACAGAAAACAGATACTAGTCAAGAAAAAATAAAAACAAGCAGCTAATAGCAAATAGAGTGAAACATAGCAAGTAATCAAACAATGAAATGAAAACAACGTAAGAATATTATCGGTAAGAAACAACCAAAATACAGATTATGGGTCGTAACCTCGTTCTACAAATATAGAAGAGTATACACATATCCCACTAAAGAACCTAACATATTAACTTTCCATACTGGGACGAGGGGTAGGTAATATGACTAGACAAATGTGTATTGATTAAGCATTAGGGGGGGAGGGTACCTAAAAAAATGGGGAAGAAGGGTTCAGGTTGGAGGATAAGAGGGGGGGGGGGAATTGTGTTATCAGTCCAGAAATTGGGGTAGGAAATAAGACAATAGAATAGCCGGTTTTTATTGGCTAGTGGCTAGATCCTCATAAACCTTCCACCAGGGAGACCATATTTTCAAGTACGTATCTCGTGTGCGCGATTTGCAGTACATTAATTCCTCATACCTGGCGATTTGATGATTTTTTTTCTCTCCAGAGTCGTATCGTTGGGGGAGTAGATTAGAGCCAGAATAAAGGCAACAGTGATTTTGCTGCTTCGATTAAATGGGTAATGAGTAGAGATGAGTGAACACTAAAATATTCGAGGTTCGAAATTCGATTCGAACAGCCGCTCACTGTTCGTGTGTTCGAACGGGTTTCGAACCCCATTATAGTCTATGGGGAACATATACTCGTTAAGGGGGAAACCCAAATCTGTGTCTGGAGGGTCACCAAGTCCACTATGACACCCCAGGAAATGATGCCAACACCTCTGGAATGACACTGGGACATCAGGGGAAGCATGTCTGGGGGCATCTAACACACCAAAGACCCTCTATTACCCCATCATCACAGCCTAACAACTACACACTTTACACACTCAATACCACCTCTCAGACAGTAGGAAAACACCTTGAAACATGTGTATTTGGCACTTGGAGTGAGGACAGCTTGTCACCAGCAGTGAATTTGGCCCTTGTAGTAAGTTGAGGTTGGCACCAACATTTGTTTTGAAAATCAGGGTGGATTGAGCCTCTAACCAGCAGAGTTTGGGCAAATTCATGGTGGAGGGAGCCTCTAAACAGCCCAGTTTGGACCAATTCATGGTGGAGGGAGCCTCTAAACAGCCAAGTTTTGGGAAATTCATGGTGGAGGGAGCCTCTAAAAACCCCTGTTTGGACCAATTCATAGTGGAGGGAGCCTCTAAACAGCCAAGCTATGGGAAGTTCATGGTGGAGGGAGCCTCTAACCAGCCCAGTTTGGACCAATTCATGGTGGAGGGAGCCTCTAAACAGCCAAGTTTTGGGAAATTCATGGTGAAGGGAGCCTCTAAAAACCCCAGTTTGGACCAATTCATGGTGGAGGGAGCCTCTAACCAGCCCAGTTTGGACCAATTCATGGTGGAGGGAGCCTCTAAACAGCCAAGTTTTGGGAAATTCATGGTGGAGGGAGCCTCTAAAAACCCCAGTTTGGACCAATTCATGGTGGAGGGAGCCTCTAACCAGCAGAGTTGTGGGAAATCAGGGTGGAGGGAGCCTCTAAACAGCCAAGTTTTGGGAAATTCATGGTGAAGGGAGCCTCTAAAAACCCCAGTTTGGACCAATTCATGGTGGAGGGAGCCTCTAACCAGCCCAGTTTGGACCAATTCATGGTGGAGGGAGCCTCTAAACAGCCAAGTTTTGGGAAATTCATGGTGGAGGGAGCCTCTAAAAACCCCAGTTTGGACCAATTCATGGTGGAGGGAGCCTCTAACCAGCAGAGTTGTGGGAAATCAGGGTGGAGGGAGCCTCTAACCAGCAGAGTTGTGGGAAATCAGGGTGGAGGGAGCCTCTAACCAGCAGAGTTGGGGGAAATTAGGGTGGAGGGAGCCTCTAACCAGCAGAGTTGGGGGAAATCAGGGTGGAGGGAGCCTCTAACCAGCAGAGTTGGGGGAAATCAGGGTGGAGGGAGCCTCTAACCAGCAGAGTTGTGGGAAATCAGGGTGGAGGGAGCCTAGTATTAGCAGAATTGTGCAACGCTTATGTTGGATGAGTATGAGGATGCGGAGGAATTGGAGAGGTTGAGCACAGACATGGAGTTTCATGTTGGGGTGCTTTACACAGGTGGGCACGAAAATGAAGGCTCTATCCAGTGGTGGTTCATTTTTATCAAAGTGAGCCGGTCGGCACTCTCAGCTGACAGACGGGTGCGCTTGTCAGTGATGATGCCACCGGCTGCACTGAACACCCTCTCAGATAGGACGCTGGTGGCAGGACAGGACAGCACCTCCATGGCATATAGGGCAAGTTCAAGCCACAGGTCCAACTTCGACACCCAATACGTGTAGGGCGCAGAGGGGTCGGAGAGGACACGGCTGTGGTCGGAAAGGTATTCCCGCAATATGCGCCTATACTTCTCACGCCTGGTGACACTAGGACCCTCCGTGGCGGCACTTTGGCGAGGGGGTGCCATCAAGGTGTCCCAGACCTTAGACAGTGTGCCCCTCGTTTGTGTGGACCGGTGAGAGCTTGGTCGCCTACTGGAGGAACTGCCCTCCCTGCTGCCAACGTCACATGCTGGAAACATCTCCATCTTATTCTGCACCAATTGCTTGTGGCAAGCATTGATGCGATTGGCCCTCCCCTCTACCGGAATAAAAGAGGAGATGTTGTTTTTATACCGGGGGTCAAGGATAGCAAAGATCCAGTACTGGTTGTCCTCCATGATTTTGACAATACGCTTGTCGGTTGTAAAGCACCCCAACATGAACTCAGCCATGTCTGCCACAGTGTTAGTTGGCATGACTCCTCTGGCCCCCCGGAAAGTTCAATCGCCATTTCCTCCTCATCGTCCATGTCTACCCATCCGCGCTGCAACAATGGGACGATTCAAAGTTGCCCGGAAGCCTCCTGTATCACCATCACATCATCGGACAACTCTTCTTCCTCCTCCTCCTCCTCCTCCTCCATTAAACGTGATGAAGCGGACAGATGTGTGGACCTACTCTCCAGCTGTGACGGATCGGATGCTATCCCTGACTCCTCTGTGTGATCTGAGTTATCCCTGATGTCAATCAGGGATTCTCTCAGAACACACAAGAGCGGGATTGTAAGGCTCACCATCGCATCCTCAGAGCTCACCCTCCTTGTGGACTCCTCAAACACCCATAGGATGTCACAAAGGTCTCTCATCCATGGCCACTCATGGATGAGAAACTGAGGCAGCTGACTTTGTGGCACCCTAGGGTTTTGTAGCTGGTATTCCATCAAAGGTCTCTGCTGCTCAACCACTCTATTCAACATCTGAAACGTTGAGTTCCAGCGTGTGGGGACGTCGCACAAAAGCCGGTGTTGTGGCACAATCAGGCGTTGCTGGAGAGATTTTAAGCTAGCAGCGGCTACTGTCGACTTGCGAAAGTGGGCGCACATGCACCGCACTTTCACCAGTAGCTCTGGAACATTGGGGTAGCTCTTTAGGAAACGTTGCACCACTAGGTTGAAGACGTGGGCCAGGCATGGAACATGTTGGAGTCCGGCAAGCTCCAGAGCTGCTACCAGGTTCCGGCCGTTATCACAAACGACCATGCCTGGGCCCAGGTGCAGCGGCTCAAACCATATTGCCGTCTCATCGAGGAGGGCATCCCTCACCTCGGAGGCAGTGTGCTGTCTGTCCCCCAAGCTGATCAGCTTCAGCACGGCCTGCTGCCGTCTACCAACGCCAGTGCTGCAACGTTTCCAACTCGTAGCTGGGGTCAACCTAACAGCGGAGGAGGAGGCGGTGGCGGAGAAGGAGGCGGTGGCGGAGGAGGAGCCGGTGGGGGAGGAGGAGGCGGTGGAGGAGGAGGGGGGTGTTCTTCTCGTGTCCCTGCCAGGAATGTGAGGCGGGGAGACGAGGTACACCGGGCCAGTTTGGGAAGCAGTCCCAGCCTCAACTACATTCACCCAGTGTGCCGTCAGTGAAATGTAGCGTCCCTGTCCGCATGCACTTGTCCACGCGTCGGTGGTCAAGTGGACCTTTGTGCAAAGCGCGGAACTAAGGGCCCGCCTGATGTTGAGTGACACGTGCTGGTGCAAGGCGGGGACGGCACACCGGGAGAAGTAGTGATGGCTAGGGACGGCATAGCGAGGTGCCGCAGTTGCCATCAGGTCCAGGAAGGCGGGAGTTTCAACAAGCCGGAACGCCAACATCTCCTGGGCCAGCAGTTTAGCGATGTTGGCGTTCAAGGCTTGCGCGTGTGGGTGGTTAGCGGTGTATTTCTGCCGCCGCTCCAATGTCTGAGAGATGGTGGGTTGTTGTAAAGAAGCGCCTGATGGTGCCTTTGATGGTGCAGGAGAAGGAGATAAGACAGGAACAGGGGAGGATGAGGAAGAAGTCAACAAAGTGGCGGAGGCAGATGAAGTGGTGTCCTGGCTCGTCCTCTGGAGTGCATCGCCAGCACAGTCAGCAGTGGCAGTGGCAGAGGCAGAGGCAGTGGCGTGAACGGCAGGTGGCCTTTGTCCTGCCGTTGCTGCCTGCCACTGATTCCAGTGCTTGGATTCCAAATGACGGCGCATTGAAGTGGTGGACAGGTTGCTCTTCTCAGAGCCCCTAATCAATTTCGAGAGGCAAATTGTGCAGACAACACTATATCTGTCCTCGGCGCATTCCTTGAAAAAACTCCACACCTTCGAGAAACGTGCCCTCGAGGTGGGAGTTTTTCGGGGCTGGGTACGAACTAGAACATCTTGGGAGATTCCGGGTGTGGCCTGGCTTCGCCTAAGCTGCTGACCTCTGCCTCTGCCTCTAGCTACCCTTTTTGGTGCTGCACCTGCCTCAACATCCACACTACTTTCCCTGCTTGACATCCCCCCTGTCCAGGTCGGGTCAGTGTCCTCATCATCCACCACTTCCTCTTCCAACTCCTGTCTCATCTCCTCCTCCCGCACAATGTGCAGGTCAACTGGAAGCCCTGACGGAAAATGCGTCACATCATCGTCGATGAGGGTGGGTTGCTGGTCATCCACCACCAAATCGAACGGAGATGGAGGAGACTCTAGTGTTTGAGCATCTGGACACAGATGCTCCTCTGTTAGGTCCGTGGAATCGTGACATGGAGGGGCAGGTTGAGGGACAATGAAAGGAGCGGGGAGCAGGGACAGTTGGGCTTATTGTTCTTTGAAGCTTGGGAATTTTGGGAGGAAGGAGGACAAGACTGTTGGGTAATAGGAGGAGAGGAGGCAGAGCCTGACTGGCTGCTGGACAATGTGCTGTAAGCGTTATCCGACAGCCATTGCAAGACCTGTTCCTGGTTCTCGGGCCTACTAAGGTTTGTACCCTGCAGTTTAGTTAATGTGGCAAGCAACCCTAGCACTGTGGAGTGGCGCAATGCTTGCTGCCCCACAGGAGTAGGCACGGGACACCCTGTGGCTTCACTGCTACCTTGCTCCCCAGAACCATTCCCCCGACCTCGCCAACGGCCTCGTCCACGTACCTTTCCGGGAGCCTTGCGCATTTTGAATTCCCAGTCAGAAACTGGCACTATAAGGCAGTAGCAAGAAATGAGCGTATTTGTAACCCCAATATATTCTTTGAATTCCCAGTCAGACAATGGCACTATATGGCAGTAGCAAGAAATGAGGGTATTTGTAAACCCAATATATTCTTTGAATTCCCAGTCAGAAACTGGCACTATATGTCAGTGGCAGGACTTGAAGGTATTTGTAACCCCAATATATTCTTGGAATTCCCAGTCAGACAATTGCACTATATGGCAGTAGCAAGAAATGAGGGAATTTGTAACCCCAATATATTCTTTGAATTCCCAGTCAGAAACTGGCACTATATGTCAGAGGCAGAATTTGAAGGTATTTGTAACCCCAATATATTCTTGGAAATCCCAGTCAGACAATGGCACTATATGGCAGTAGCAAGAAATGAGGGTATTTGTAACAACAATATATTCTTGGAATTCCCAGTCAGACAATGGCACTATATGGCAGTGGCAGGACTTGAAGGTATTTGTAACCCCAATATATTATTGGAATTCCCAGTCAGACAATGGCACTATATGGCAGTAGCAAGAAATGAGGGTATTTGTAACCCCAATATATTCTTGGAATTCCCAGTCAGACAATGGCACTATATGTCAGTGGCAGGACTTGAAGGTATTTGTAACCCTAATATATTATTGGAATTCCCAGTCAGACAATGGCACTATATGGCAGTAGCATGAAATGAGGGTATTTGTAACCCCAATATATTCTTGGAATTCCCAGTCAGACAATGGCACTATATGGCAGAGGCAGGACTTGAAGGTATTTGTAACCCCAATATATTCTTGGAAATCCCAGTCAGACAATGGCACTATATGGCAGTAGCAAGAAATGAGGGTATTTGTAACCTCAATATATTCTTGGAATTCCCAGTCAGACAATGGCACTATATGGCAGCGGCAGGACTTGAAGGTATTTGTAACCCTAATATATTATTGGAATTCCCAGTCAGACAATGGCACTATATGGCAGTAGCAAGAAATGAGGGTATTTGTAACCCCAATATTTTCTTGGAATTCCCAGTCAGACAATGGCACTATATGGCAGTGGCAGGATTTGAAGGTATTTGTAACCCCAATATATTCTTGGAATTCCCAGTCAGACAATGGCACTATATGGCAGTGGCAGGACTTGAAGGTATTTGTAACCCCAATATATTCTTGGAATTCCCAGTCAGACAATGGCACTATATGTCAGTGGCAGGACTTGAAGGTATTTGTAACCCCAATATATTATTGGAATTCCCAGTCAGACAATGGCACTATATGGCAGTAGCAAGAAATGAGGGTATTTGTAACCCCAATATATTCTTGGAATTCCCAGTCAGACAATGGCACTATATGGCAGCGGCAGGACTTGAAGGTATTTGTAACCCCAATATATTCTTGGAATTCCCAGTCAGACAATGGCACTATATGGCAGTGGCAGGACTTGAAGGTATTTGTAACCCCAATATATTCTTGGAATTCCCAGTCAGATAATGGCACTATATGTCAGTGGCAGGACTTGAAGGTATTTGTAACCCCAATATATTATTGGAATTCCCAGTCAGATAATGGCACTATATGGCAGTAGCAAGAAATGAGGGTATTTGTAACCCCAATATATTCTTGGAATTCCCAGTCAGACAATGGCACTATATGGCAGCGGCAGGACTTGAAGGTATTTGTAACCCCAATATATTCTTGGAATTCCCAGTCAGACAATGGCACTATATGGCAGTGGCAGGACTTGAAGGTATTTGTAACCCCAATATATTCTTGGAATTCCCAGTCAGACAATGGCACTATATGGCAGTGGCAGGACTTGAAGGTATTTGTAACCCCAATATATTATTGGAATTCCCAGTCAGAAACTGGCACTATATGTCAGTGGCAGGACTTGAAGGTATTTGTAACCCCAATATATTCTTGGAATTCCCAGTCAGACAATGGCACTATATGGCAGAGGCAGGACTTGAAGGTATTTGTAACCCCAATATATTCTTGGAATTCCCAGTCAGAAACTGGCACTATATGTCAGTGGCAGGACTTGAAGGTATTCGTAACCCCAATATATTCTTGGAATTCCCAGTCAGACAATGGCACTCTATGGCAGTGGCAGGACTTGAAGGTATTTGTAACCCCAATATATTCTTGGAATTCCCAGTCGGAAACTGGCACTATATGTCAGTGGCAGGACTTGAAGGTATTTGTAACCCCAATATATTCTTGGAATTCCCAGTCAGACAATGGCACTATATGGCAGTAGCAAGAAATGAGGGTATTTGTAACCCCAATATATTCTTGGAATTCCTAGTCAGACAATGGCACTATATGGCAGAGGCAGGACTTGAAGGTATTTGTAACCCCAATATATTCTTGGAATTCCCAGTCAGACAATGGCACTATATGGCAGTGGCAGGACTTGAAGGTATTTGTAACCCCAATATATTATTGGAATTCCCATTCAGACAATGGCACTATATGGCAGTAGCAAGAAATGAGGGTATTTGTAACCCCAATATATTATTGGAATTCCCAGTCAGACAATGGCACTATATGGCAGTAGCAAGAAATGAGGGTATTTGTAACCCCAATGTATTCTTGGAATTCCCAGTCAGAAACTGGCACTATATGGCGGTAGCAAGAAATGAGGGTATTTGTAACCGCAATATATTCTTTGAATTCCCAGTCAGAAACTGGCACTATATGTCAGTGGCAGAACTTGAAGGTATTTGTAACGCCAATATATTATTGGAATTCCCAGTCAGACAATGGCACTATATGGCAGTAGCAAGAAATGAGGGTATTTGTAACCCCAATATATTCTTGGAATTCCTAGTCAGACAATGGCACTATATGGCAGTGGCAGGACTTGAAGGTTTTTGTAACCCCAATATATTCTTGGAATTCCCAGTCAGAAACTGGCACTATATGTCAGTCTTAGAAAAATAAACACAAATGTGTCAGCTCACTCACGTGTTCTCTGATGAAAAAATCTGCGGGTGCCATGACATGCAATATCCGTGGGAAATCCTGATAAAGAAGGAAGGTGCACGGAGATTCAGCCTCCCAGCCCGAGGCACAAATGCAAAACCTCCGAATAGAATACTCCAGCATCCGAATTCCTCTCGATTAAAACTTAACCTTTATTGTGAAAGTTATTCATGAACATGGAATGTTCAAATAAAATTGTATATCTCAACAAATATCCATAATGGCAGAGTTGAATGAGCAAAACGTCCGACTGACGCGTTTCGGGGCACCTATATTCGCCCCTTTCTCATAGTCTGACGCCATAGAAAGACTGACCATCTTATATAGCTCTAAATGTCATTACTGCACCTGAGGTGCTAAGGTCAGAGACTCTACGTAATAACCAAAGGTCACAATGAAAAACATAACAAACACACAAAATAAACAAAGTAAACTAATACACCTATACAATGGATTAATACAAACACTGTCACTTGTTACATAATACAAAACAAACAGGGATAAAAAATAATTAAAAACTTACAAATTAACTTGTAAAAAGAGATAGAAACGAGATGAACCATCTACCGCGTAACATGGGCTCCCGTTCTGCCCATAATGAAGATGTCCGACTTCTAACCTATGCGCATGCGTGTTCAATCCTCCCAGTCACATGGGTGGATAGACCAATCAAGGTAAGTATATGCCGCTATGCCAATGTATGGGGTAAGACGTTGTGAACTCCGTTACTACACTGATACATTGTTCCTGAAATAAATGTATTATGAAAACTATTGTAATTTAGCAAGTATAAACACTGCAAAACCACCCTAACTTATATTACTCTCTGGAATACAAATGACTATGAATATAACAGTTGTTGACAATCCCATGAATGCCGCTGTGTATATCTATATCCTTCAGTATCCCAACCACTATTATATAACGTTATTGATGTGTCGTGCTGTAACCTGATAATATATACTCGTGACCTATATGAATCATAAACATAAGCCTAAATAAATGTAATTGACTACAAAAATGTCAACTATGGTTATGTGGTTCTCAGTATTTATATATGTAAGAAAGATCATTTTTATAATTCATTCCTTTCGGCACTCTTGTGTCCAATTTGAGCACCCAAAATGCTTCTCTAATTCTGACCATATGCTCCCAGTTACCTCCCCTAACTGGTTTGGCAATCCGTTCGATAGCCTTGAAACTTAGGGATGATATATCCCCTCCATGTTTTTCCCGGAAGTGTCTAGTTACTCCTGTAATTTTCAAAGAATTTTTGTTAACAATACTCTGTACATGTTCCGAAACTCTAAGTTTGAGAGACCTGATGGTACTTCCTATGTATTGTAAATTGCATGTTTTACACGTAACCATATAGACCACGTGATCCGTGGTACAATTCATGAATCCATTGATGTTATAGGTTGAAGTATAAGTAGAATTTTGAAATACAGATGTTTTCTCTACATATTTACATGTTTGGCATCTGCTGTGACCACATTTGTAGAAACCCTTAATATGTAACCAGGTCTCTGATTTGATTCTATTTTCCTCCAAAAAAAGACTAGGGGATAAATAATTTGCCAATGTTTTCCCTCTTCTGGAGACAAATTTCACTCCATCAGTAAGTATGGTACACAACGTCTCATCCTGATATAATATACCCATATTTCTGCGTATTATATTCATTACTTCCTTGTAGTCTGTGCTGAATCTAGTAGAGAAATAAAGGTTAAAACCTTTTTGTGTGGTAGTTTTCGGTTTGTTTTTGTTCTTATTAGAGGATAGCAGCATTGCCCTATCAGTCCCCTCTACTATTTTCCTCGCTCTGTTTAATGACCAGCTGGAATATCCTCTTTCCTTCAAACGTTTAAAAATCTGCTCAGACTGTGACTTGTATATATCATCCCTGCTGCAAGCTCTTTTGAGTCTCATCATCTCCCCCACTGGTAATGCTCGAATAGTATGGGCTGGGTGAGAACTATCTGCATGCAACAATGTGTTACCTGATTGACTTTTGCGAAAAAGGCTAGTGTGAACTACACCCTCTTCAGCATTTCCCGAAAGGGTAACATCTAGAAAATCAATAGTGATTCTGTCAAATCTATATGTGAATTTGAGGTTAAATTGGTTCACATTTATATAATCCACGAAATCAATAATTTCTTTATCCTCCCCCTTCCAAACAAGCAATAAATCATCAATGTATCTTCCATACCAGCTAATATTGTCCCGAAAGGGATTGCTGGCATGGAAGATACATTTGCTTTCCCACCATGCCATGACAAGATTAGCCAGTGAGGGCGAGAACCTCGCCCCCATTGGCACTCCGCAGACTTGGAGATAGTACCTGTTGTTGAACATAAAATAATTATGTTGCAGTAGATAATTCACAGTCTCAACTATAAATTCACACCTTTCATTAGTAAAATCCGAAAATCTTTTCAAATGGTCCATTAACGCTAAGAGTGCTATGTCATGTGGTATTGAGGGGTATAAAGAGGAAACATCACAAGTGACCCATGCATAATCCCCCCTCCACTCAAACCCACTGAAAATCCTAAGAATTTCTTTCGAGTCCCTGACATATCCCGGTATACGGGTGACCAACGGTTGTAATATTTGGTCAATCCAATCGCAAAGATTTTCATTCAGGGACCCTATCCCAGAAACAATGGGCCTGAGTGGAGGGGGGAACACATCTTTGTGCACCTTGGGCAAACCGTGCATTATTGGAGTCACCGGATGTGTAGGGATCAAAAATTTTTCATCTTTTTCACAAAAAATACCCAATCTAATACCCTCTATAACAAGCTTACGTAGGGATAATATACTATATGTCAGTGGCAGGACTTGAAGGTATTTGTAACCCCAATATATTCTTGGAATTCCCAGTCAGACAATGGCACTATATGGCAGTGGCAGGACTTGAAGGTATTTGTAACCCCAATATATTCTTGGAATTCCCAGTCAGATAATGGCACTATATGTCAGTGGCAGGACTTGAAGGTATTTGTAACCCCAATATATTATTGGAATTCCCAGTCAGATAATGGCACTATATGGCAGTAGCAAGAAATGAGGGTATTTGTAACCCCAATATATTCTTGGAATTCCCAGTCAGACATTGGCACTATATGGCAGCGGCAGGACTTGAAGGTATTTGTAACCCCAATATATTCTTGGAATTCCCAGTCAGACAATGGCACTATATGGCAGTGGCAGGACTTGAAGGTATTTGTAACCCCAATATATTCTTGGAATTCCCAGTCAGACAATGGCACTATATGGCAGTGGCAGGACTTGAAGGTATTTGTAACCCCAATATATTATTGGAATTCCCAGTCAGAAACTGGCACTATATGTCAGTGGCAGGACTTGAAGGTATTTGTAACCCCAATATATTCTTGGAATTCCCAGTCAGACAATGGCACTATATGGCAGAGGCAGGACTTGAAGGTATTTGTAACCCCAATATATTCTTGGAATTCCCAGTCAGAAACTGGCACTATATGTCAGTGGCAGGACTTGAAGGTATTTGTAACCCCAATATATTCTTGGAATTCCCAGTCAGACAATGGCACTCTATGGCAGTGGCAGGACTTGAAGGTATTTGTAACCCCAATATATTCTTGGAATTCCCAGTCGGAAACTGGCACTATATGTCAGTGGCAGGACTTGAAGGTATTTGTAACCCCAATATATTCTTGGAATTCCCAGTCAGACAATGGCACTATATGGCAGTAGCAAGAAATGAGGGTATTTGTAACCCCAATATATTCTTGGAATTCCTAGTCAGACAATGGCACTATATGGCAGAGGCAGGACTTGAAGGTATTTGTAACCCCAATATATTCTTGGAATTCCCAGTCAGACAATGGCACTATATGGCAGTGGCAGGACTTGAAGGTATTTGTAACCCCAATATATTATTGGAATTCCCATTCAGACAATGGCACTATATGGCAGTAGCAAGAAATGAGGGTATTTGTAACCCCAATATATTATTGGAATTCCCAGTCAGACAATGGCACTATATGGCAGTAGCAAGAAATGAGGGTATTTGTAACCCCAATGTATTCTTGGAATTCCCAGTCAGAAACTGGCACTATATGGCAGTAGCAAGAAATGAGGGTATTTGTAACCGCAATATATTCTTTGAATTCCCAGTCAGAAACTGGCACTATATGTCAGTGGCAGAACTTGAAGGTATTTGTAACCCCAATATATTATTGGAATTCCCAGTCAGACAATGGCACTATATGGCAGTAGCAAGAAATGAGGGTATTTGTAACCCCAATATATTCTTGGAATTCCTAGTCAGACAATGGCACTATATGGCAGTGGCAGGACTTGAAGGTTTTTGTAACCCCAATATATTCTTGGAATTCCCAGTCAGAAACTGGCACTATATGTCAGTGGCAGAACTTGAAGGTATTTGTAACGCCAATATATTATTGGAATTCCCAGTCAGACAATGGCACTATATGGCAGTAGCAAGAAATGAGGGTATTTGTAACCCCAATATATTCTTGGAATTCCTAGTCAGACAATGGCACTATATGGCAGTGGCAGGACTTGAAGGTTTTTGTAACCCCAATATATTCTTGGAATTCCCAGTCAGAAACTGGCACTATATGTCAGTCTTAGAAAAATAAACACAAATGTGTCAGCTCACTCACGTGTTCTCTGATGAAAAAATCTGCGGGTGCCATGACATGCAATATCCGTGGGAAATCCTGATAAAGAAGGAAGGTGCACGGAGATTCAGCCTCCCAGCCCGAGGCACAAATGCAAAACCTCCGAATAGAATACTCCAGCATCCGAATTCCTCTCGATTAAAACTTAACCTTTATTGTGAAAGTTATTCATGAACATGGAATGTTCAAATAAAATTGTATATCTCAACAAATATCCATAATGGCAGAGTTGAATGAGCAAAACGTCCGACTGACGCGTTTCGGGGCACCTATATTCGCCCCTTTCTCATAGTCTGACGCCATAGAAAGACTGACCATCTTATATAGCTCTAAATGTCATTACTGCACCTGAGGTGCTAAGGTCAGAGACTCTACGTAATAACCAAAGGTCACAATGAAAAACATAACAAACACACAAAATAAACAAAGTAAACTAATACACCTATACAATGGATTAATACAAACACTGTCACTTGTTACATAATACAAAACAAACAGGGATAAAAAATAATTAAAAACTTACAAATTAACTTGTAAAAAGAGATAGAAACGAGATGAACCATCTACCGCGTAACATGGGCTCCCGTTCTGCCCATAATGAAGATGTCCGACTTCTAACCTATGCGCATGCGTGTTCAATCCTCCCAGTCACATGGGTGGATAGACCAATCAAGGTAAGTATATGCCGCTACGCCAATGTATGGGGTAAGACGTTGTGAACTCCGTTACTACACTGATACATTGTTCCTGAAATAAATGTATTGTGAAAACTATTGTAATTTAGCAAGTATAAACACTGCAAAACCACCCTAACTTATATTACTCTCTGGAATACAAATGACTATGAATATAACAGTTGTTGACAATCCCATGAATGCCGCTGTGTATATCTATATCCTTCAGTATCCCAACCACTATTATATAACGTTATTGATGTGTCGTGCTGTAACCTGATAATATATACTCGTGACCTATATGAATCATAAACATAAGCCTAAATAAATGTAATTGACTACAAAAATGTCAACTATGGTTATGTGGTTCTCAGTATTTATATATGTAAGAAAGATCATTTTTATAATTCATTCCTTTCGGCACTCTTGTGTCCAATTTGAGCACCCAAAATGCTTCTCTAATTCTGACCATATGCTCCCAGTTACCTCCCCTAACTGGTTTGGCAATCCGTTCGATAGCCTTGAAACTTAGGGATGATATATCCCCTCCATGTTTTTCCCGGAAGTGTCTAGTTACTCCTGTAATTTTCAAAGAATTTTTGTTAACAATACTCTGTACATGTTCCGAAACTCTAAGTTTGAGAGACCTGATGGTACTTCCTATGTATTGTAAATTGCATGTTTTACACGTAACCATATAGACCACGTGATCCGTGGTACAATTCATGAATCCATTGATGTTATAGGTTGAAGTATAAGTAGAATTTTGAAATACAGATGTTTTCTCTACATATTTACATGTTTGGCATCTGCTGTGACCACATTTGTAGAAACCCTTAATATGTAACCAGGTCTCTGATTTGATTCTATTTTCCTCCAAAAAAAGACTAGGGGATAAATAATTTGCCAATGTTTTCCCTCTTCTGGAGACAAATTTCACTCCATCAGTAAGTATGGTACACAACGTCTCATCCTGATATAATATACCCATATTTCTGCGTATTATATTCATTACTTCCTTGTAGTCTGTGCTGAATCTAGTAGAGAAATAAAGGTTAAAACCTTTTTGTGTGGTAGTTTTCGGTTTGTTTTTGTTCTTATTAGAGGATAGCAGCATTGCCCTATCAGTCCCCTCTACTATTTTCCTCGCTCTGTTTAATGACCAGCTGGAATATCCTCTTTCCTTCAAACGTTTAAAAATCTGCTCAGACTGTGACTTGTATATATCATCCCTGCTGCAAGCTCTTTTGAGTCTCATCATCTCCCCCACTGGTAATGCTCGAATAGTATGGGCTGGGTGAGAACTATCTGCATGCAACAATGTGTTACCTGATTGACTTTTGCGAAAAAGGCTAGTGTGAACTACACCCTCTTCAGCATTTCCCGAAAGGGTAACATCTAGAAAATCAATAGTGATTCTGTCAAATCTATATGTGAATTTGAGGTTAAATTGGTTCACATTTATATAATCCACGAAATCAATAATTTCTCTATCCTCCCCCTTCCAAACAAGCAATAAATCATCAATGTATCTTCCATACCAGCTAATATTGTCCCGAAAGGGATTGCTGGCATGGAAGATACATTTGCTTTCCCACCATGCCATGACAAGATTAGCCAGTGAGGGCGAGAACCTCGCCCCCATTGGCACTCCGCAGACTTGGAGATAGTACCTGTTGTTGAACATAAAATAATTATGTTGCAGTAGATAATTCACAGTCTCAACTATAAAGTCACACCTTTCATTAGTAAAATCCGAAAATCTTTTCAAATGGTCCATTAACGCTAAGAGTGCTATGTCATGTGGTATTGAGGGGTATAAAGAGGAAACATCACAAGTGACCCATGCATAATCCCCCCTCCACTCAAACCCACTGAAAATCCTAAGAATTTCTTTCGAGTCCCTGACATATCCCGGTATACGGGTGACCAACGGTTGTAATATTTGGTCAATCCAATCGCAAAGATTTTCATTCAGGGACCCTATCCCAGAAACAATGGGCCTGAGTGGAGGGGGGAACACATCTTTGTGCACCTTGGGCAAACCGTGCATTATTGGAGTCACCGGATGTGTAGGGATCAAAAATTTTTCATCTTTTTCACAAAAAATACCCAATCTAATACCCTCTATAACAAGCTTACGTAGGGATAATATACTATATGTCAGTGGCAGGACTTGAAGGTATTTGTAACCCCAATATATTCTTGGAATTCCCAGTCAGACAATGGCACTATATGGCAGTGGCAGGACTTGAAGGTATTTGTAACCCCAATATATTCTTGGAATTCCCAGTCAGACAATGGCACTATATGGCAGTGGCAGGACTTGAAGGTATTTGTAACCCCAATATATTATTGGAATTCCCAGTCAGACAATGGCACTATATGGCAGTAGCAAGAAATGAGGGTATTTGTAACCCCAATATATTCTTGGAATTCCCAGTCAGACAATGGCACTATATGGCAGTGGCAGGACTTGAAGGTATTTGTAACCCCAATATATTCTTGGAATTCCCAGTCAGACAATGGCACTATATGGCAGTGGCAGGACTTGAAGGTATTTGTAACCCCAATATATTCTTGGAATTCCCAGTCAGACAATGGCACTATATGGCAGTGGCAGGACTTGAAGGTATTTGTAACCCCAATATATTATTGGAATTCCCAGTCAGACAATGGCACTGTATGGCAGTATCAAGAAATGAGGGTATTTGTAACCCCAATATATTCTTGGAATTCCTAGTCAGACAATGGCACTATATGGCAGTGGCAGGACTTGAAGGTATTTGTAACCCCAATATATTCTTGGAATTCCCAGTCAGAAACTGGCACTATATGTCAGTGGCAGGACTTGAAGGTATTTGTAACCCCAATATATTCTTGGAATTCCCAGTCAGACAATGGCACTATATGGCAGTGGCAGGACTTGAAGGTATTTGTAACCCCAATATATTCTTGGAATTCCCAGTCAGACAATGGCACTATATGTCAGTGGCAGGACTTGAAGGTATTTGTAACCCCAATATATTATTGGAATTCCCAGTCAGACAATGGCACTATATGGCAGTAGCAAGAAATGAGGGTATTTGTAACCCCAATATATTCTTGGAATTCCCAGTCAGACAATGGCACTATATGGCAGTGGCAGGACTTGAAGGTATTTGTAACCCCAATATATTCTTGGAATTCCCAGTCAGACAATGGCACTATATGGCAGTGGCAGGACTTGAAGGTATTTGTAACCCCAATATATTCTTGGAATTCCCAGTCAGACAATGGCACTATATGGCAGTAGCAAGAAATGAGGGTATTTGTAACCCCAATATATTCTTGGAATTCCCAGTCAGACAATGGCACTATATGGCAGTGGCAGGACTTGAAGGTATTTGTAACCCCAA